>NW_009597349.1:47152-69290 GCF_000690535.1 Cariama cristata
ACGTTCCTCTTTTCTTCAACCCTTTTTTTTTTTCTTCTGCAGATGTTGCTGTCTCTGTCCTTCACGTCCCCGCTATGCACCTAGTGTCACCATTGAAGAGGACAATTGCTGTGGCTGCAATGCCATTGCCATCCGGCGCCACTTCTTGGATGAGAATATGACGTCGGTGGACATTGTTTACACATCTTGCCACGATGCGGTAAGGAGCATCTGTGACCCCCTTCATATTTGGGGCATGTTCCGAAGGCCTTTCCTAATGGGATTTACATGTGCTTCCCGGTGTGGTGGTACAGAGAAGGAAACTTAAACCTTTTTCTGACCTTAGAGCTTCCCATCCTCTCTCTCCATCAAGGAGTTCCACCACTTGGACAGAAATATTTGCTACTGCCAAAAATCAGATTGTTCTGAGGAGTGCTTACGCACGAGGCATAACCTATCGCGCTGCTCTGCCTCCTTTTCCCTGAGCAGGAGAATAATTAAACAGGAATGTCTTACCTGGTTGTTACAGTGGTGGATCTTTTCCAGGTTTATGAAACGCCTTTCTATGTGGCTGTGGACCACGATAAGAAGAAGGTGGTCATTAGTATCCGAGGAACTCTGTCTCCAAAAGTAAGTGCGCTGTGCAGTGACTTCGCATAGCCTTGACCACCCTGGCAGACTTTCAGGAGAGTCTGAGACCTTCCTGACTCGCACTTGGTGTTTGACTTACCTGGAACACGGTGACTCCTTTTCTTCCAGGATGCCCTGACTGACCTCACTGGGGATGCGGAGCGCCTTCCGGTTGAGGGTCACCATGGAACGTGGCTGGGACACAAGGTGTGTAAAAAGAAAACAAACCCCAAACAAAACCCCTACCATTTCTTTTTCTAATGTTTTGACTTTTTTAATTATAGGCCAAAAAAAAAAGTGGTCTCAATTGTTTGAGGTGCTTTTAAGAAGGGTGTTACATAATAGCAGCGAAATGGCTTTGAGATGTTAAAATAAAGTCCTCAGTGTAACAGTTAAAAGCACTATGTCTGTAATTAAAAACCCCATACAATTAGTAAAAACCAAACTGTAAAAGTCATCTGTGAAGACCTAGAACAAAATTGTTGGAGTCATTCAAATTACTTTTTCTTCCAATGACCTTTTCAGCATTTGCAATCAAACCCTGAGAATGTGTTTTAAAATTCTGTTGCAATGAGATAGGCATTGAACCTCATAAAAGGATACTGGCAGGACCTGCATCTGTGTAATTAGACTGATGCTATGTGTCTGTGTTAGCGATCAAGACTGGGCTGACTAAATCAATTTACTATAGAGCTCACCTTTGCCCCAGTCCAGCAAAGTAATGACACACATGCTGAGTTTTAAGATTATCAGGAATTTGGCAGCCTCTCAAGATGCAGTGCCAGACTGGGAGAGAAAAATACAAACTGGAGGTTGTGCGTGTTGGAAGGAACGTAGTGGTTGCTGGAAATGCTGCTGCTCGGGGAGACGAGATGTTGCTGATCACCGGGCCGGGGTCCCTTCAGGGCAGGACATGGAGTTCGTAACTCCTTGGGAGCCATGCGCTGGGAGCTCCTGCTTCGTTGGTGATGTCCTGCCTGAATGCCAAACCTCTTCTCCGGGCTTTGATGCTTTGCTTTTGGAAGTAGAGCATTAGCAGCTGATAGATAACTGCGTACTCAAATGCTTCGCTGGATAATGGGTCTGGTAAAGAAGCAGTTACTTAAGAAAGTGGTGTTTGGACTCTGGGTGGTCTCCGAGTCTCCCAGAGCAAGTCTCTGAAGAGTGTCATGTACCTTCTGTTTGGCTCATGGGCATTTCCTTTATTTCCCCCAAAATGAGAAAATTAATCAACCTGGCAATTACACAGGACATGTTATGGAAACATAGATAAATGAGGCAGTGTTTTGTCACATAACTGATAGCTAGCTATGTGAATCTTTATTGTTTGTTTAATGCTTCTGAAGTGTTAGGTCTGCTCTCCATGATAATGCCGCTTGTTTCCGTACTAATTCATTTAGCTCAAAGTGACTTTGCACAATCCCTGTGACCGACAGTTTGTACAAGGAGAGAAAGGTAAAAGGAAACCAAAGGGAAGCAAGGGGAATTTGTTCTATTTTTAATGTGCAGAAAAGCCTAGTAATAGATCCTTGCAGAAGTTGGCTTTTCTTTTGATCTTTATGTGAAAATATTCATACGCCAGTAACTTACATGAAACATTATCAGATCATTCTCTTTGTTCTATATTGAGGTTTTATTTGGCCTTTGTGTTATTTCTTTTTTGATTGTTGCTAATACAGAAATATAGCTTTATCTTAAATTATTATCAATATTAATCTTCAGACAATAATGTACTGTTGATTCCTGAGGGGAAACTATTGGAGATAATAGAATTTAAAAGTCTGTCTTAATGCATTTTTAATGTCCAGAAGTCAACTTTAATACAAAAATAAATGAAGTGTCTTGCTAACGCATTTAATTTGGAGGAAAGTACTTGGTCGTTCGGGAGCTTCCTGTAAGTTGTTTGATTTCTGTTATTTTTCTTGCTGATTCTGTCCCGCGCACCCAGCGGGCTGGCACGGTCTGTTATCTCCACCTGCGGAGCCTGCCTGTCGCTGCATTTCACGTGGTGTCAATCAGACATCCTACAAATTAAAACTCTTGATGTTTATATGAGCCTTCTTATCGCTCCACTGGTACCACAGCTGAAAGCGTTTGATTGCTGGGGTTGCTGCAAATGCCACAGTTAAAATATATATTAGGTCTCTGAGCTATTTGGGATCAAAAACCATAGATGTAACTAAGGTTTATGGGTTAGCATGCCAAAAAAAAGAAGGGATTGTCACAATTCCAAGGGGGAATTAACTACAAAAAAAAAATCTAGCTTCACTATTTTTGAAATAAAACCCACTGATTTTATAACAAAATTATTTAAAAAATAATCATAAGTCAAGGGCATGAATCCACACTTAATTCTGTTGAGCTTGTGTAGAACCAAACTACTAAAATGATGATGTTACGGAGGTTTTTTCCTGGTGTTGTGCCAACTGGGATGACAAGAAGTAGCTGCTAAAGGAAGCCCTGGGAGCTCGGCCGTGATAACAGCTCTCACCAGTTTGATAGAACAGTCAGTAACAGCAGTAACTCTCGAGCTCTTTACCAAATAGACCCTCTCTGTGGGTTTTCACACACACAATTCAAATGTCACACAACAGTTTTGTGCCTTCAAACTGCAAAGCAATACAGCATATTTCCATTTCGCTTTCCCCAGATCTCCAAGCTGTTTGGTTATTTGTGTGAGGTTTGAAAATGAAGCCTGGATAGTTTTATTCCTTTGAAACTTAGGAAACAGTGTCCATTTTAATGGAAAGTCTGAATGTAACTTTGCAGTGATAAGTCTCATTCCATAATATTAAAATCACTGTCTATATTAGAATATACTCTAATTATCAAAAATATAGCTATAAGGCTGACTAACAGCCCATTAGTAATATCACCATGGATTTAGGTCATGCTTTTCAAAAATAGAATCCTAAATTTATGTTAGAAATTTATATAAGTAGTCTGCTGTTCACTTCTCATTAGAGTTGGAAATGGAGACTCTTCTGAATGCAGTGGAAGCTGGCTAGCTGCTGAGAAACCTGAACCCCGACACGGAATATCACGGCGTCTGCTTTTTGATAACGACAGTAGCATTACAGATGTCCCATTTACGGGCTCGGCAGAATCACCTGTGTTCTGCTCTGGCTCTTCAGTAGTCAGATTGGTTTGATGGTGTGTTGGATATTGAGGACTTTGAAAATTCCACATTTCTTTGCTTTTTGAGAAGGCCATGAATTCTTTCATGTCTCTGAGATTAAACAGTGCTCAGTAATGTTCACTTTGTACTTAAAGTGTTTTCAGGTAGGGGTGTAATGGAAAATAGCAAAGGAGGTGATCATCCCTGGGTTTTGGCGAGCCCAGGCAATGTGAATTATTGGAGGTCTGTAATCACCAAATTAGAAGTAGATGATTTCTGTTTACCCACGTTCACCCCGGACTACATCACTGTTTTTCAGGCTTTGTAGCTGGGGCTTGCTTACCACTGAATTAAGCTGTAGTAAAGGCATCACCAAGAATTTATGCAACGGACCAAATTCTAGTTGCTTGTTCATAACAGATCAGCTACATTTGTAATGATTACACGGAGGGAGCAGTGCTCTCCAGATATAGCCATCAGCAGAGAGGATAAATGTTTAGAACCAGACTATCAGCTTGTTTCCCATCTTCCAGCAGTTCTTAGCTTCTAGTGAATAAAAACCCTTAATAAATTGTGATTAATGTCTTTTGACAGCTGAATCCCCTTAATAGTTGCTACCTTCTCCAGTCATCGATAACTCTTCCTATACAGATAGCGCTGCCACTTTTTCCCTCCAGTGATGTCTTGGGGTTTGTATTATTTTCCCTGTGAACTTGTTGGGCTAGTTCCTGCTTTCATTCACAGAGTTAAATGGAAGAGTGCAGCTTTGCTGTTAAGGCACGGACGTGGAGAAAATCAAAGTTTGTTTCTCCGTTGTACTGCAGGTCCCAGTGCCTGCTGGACCACCAGATACACAACCTTGTGTTCAAGAAGTGGGTGGGTTTGGTGGTGGTGTGCTGTTTGTTTGGTTTTTTTTTTTTCCCTAGAGTTTGCACCATAAACCTAGGAATAGGGCCTTTGAGTATTATCTTAATTTAAGAACTGTCATTACTTCTAAAGAGTTTGTGGCTCTGGTAATCGGTGAGCCAAGACTTCTGCCTAATGAAATCTCTTCCTAAATGCGGAGTGGAGTCAGTGTTCTCCCTCAGCCCCGACACCTGCCGTGTCTGCTGGACGGTTAGATCGGGGCTGGTATACAACCGTTTGCCATCCTGTTCTGTCTTTGTGTTTCCCTCAGGGAATGGTGCTATCTGCTGAGTACATCAAGAAGAAACTGGAGCAAGAAATGGTGCTTTCTCAGGCTTTTGGACGAGACTTGGTGAGTATTAGTTTTCTTCTATCCTTGCAGGATATACAGAAGACGAGATTTCCCTAAAACGCTGTTTTTAGGGAAACTTCCGTGTCCCTGAATCTGTTGTACTAACTTCTCAAGTTTTCCTTCAATTCCTACCCCTCTGGATTGCCAGACAGGCAACTAGTAGCTCATTCCCCCAAGACTTTTTTTTTGTTTTGAAACCACCAATACTGCAGAGCTCCTGATTTATTTCTTTTTTGCTCAGGCAAAGCTAAGGCAAGAAGTCCCATTTGGTGGCAATGCAGGACAGGGAACATTAAAAACAAATCAACAGGAACTAAAATCTCATCTCTATGGAGATTCTCTTTGGAGATGGCAATGGGATGCCATGCTGACTGTCTCTGTGTGCGCATTTCTTGTGATAGAGAGCTATTGGAGAACCCAAGAGAGAAGTTATGAAGCAGCTTACCTCAGTTTATGTGTCAGTAAAGCACAGTCTGTCCCCATCGGAGAGGGAACTTCTGAACTGCCTGATTCCCTGCCGTCAGACAGCTGTCTCTTTCTCATGCCCGAAGAGTGCCTTGGCCCGAGCGGTGCCCATCGGGAAGCTAGCAGTAGCTCAAGGGAGAAGGAAAAGAGTGATAAAAGCCTCAATAGTTCCCTGAAATTTGAGTGTCATACCAGTCAACGCTGCCTTGATGCTTGGTAGACGCAGGGAGAGGTACATAGGCATCTGACTTCTTTATATGGTGCTTTATTCCTCTCTGCCCAGAAAGTGAAAATTGGTCTTAAGTGAGCTGTTACTCATGAGAAATTTTCCTGGTGTCCTATAAAGCTTAATTGCTACCTGACTGGTAAGGATACGGTGATGTTCGAAGCTCTATGCTTTGGTTGTCTCCTCTGCGTGGTAATAGGTATCATATTCTGTTCTGTTTGAAGCTGGCGTTGTGTGGTGGGTCCAACTTGTAACTGATGAAAAGTTAGTGTAACTAACTGGACCTGACCCACAAGGATGGAGAGAACTTGATTAATATGAGATGGAGCCAACTGGCTTGTGTGTAGAAAATTAAGTACTGTCTGAAGCTGAACTCAAGAATATGGCCAGAACTGCCACAAGCCGTGCCACCCAAGTCACAGAACGGAAAGGCAGAGACTGGGAGAATGAAAAACCACCCACTGTAGGAGATGATCAAGTTTGAAACCGCCTAAGGAACCTGAAGGTGCACAGGTCCATGGGACCTGATGAGATGCATCCATGGGTCTGGAGGGAACTGGCAGATGAAGTGGCTAAGCCACTACCCGTCACATTTGTGGCAGTCTGAAGTTCCCACTGACTGGAAAAGGGGAACATAACCCCCATTTTTAAAAAGGGAGGGAAAAAGAAAAACCCGGGGAACTCCAGGCCAGTCAGTCTCACCTCTGTGCCTGGCAAGATCATGGAGCAGATCCTCCTGGAAACTAGGTGAAAGCACATGGAAAATCAAGAGGTGATTGGTGACAGCCGACATGGCTTCGCTAGGGGCAAATCATGCCTGACAAATTTGGTGGCCGTCTAGGATGGGGTTGCAGTGTTGGTGGATAAGGGAAGAGCAACTGACGTCATCTACTGACTTGTGCAAAGCATTTGACGCTGTCCCGCACGGCATCCTTGTCTCTGAATTGGAGAGACATGGATTTGGTGGATGGATCACTCGGTGGGTAAGGACTTGGCTGGATGGTCACACTCAAAGAGTTGTGGTCAATGGCTCAATGTCCAAGTGGAGGCCGGTGACGAGTGGTGTCCCTCAGGGGTCGGGGTTGTGAACGGCGCTGTTTAACGTTTTTGTCAGTGACGTGGACAGCATGGATTGAGTGCACGCCGAGCAAGTTTGCCAACGACACCAAGCTGTGTGGTGCGGTCGACACGCTGGAGGGTTCGCTGGAGTCTGGAGTGCTCGTGTATAGGAGAGACTCACAGCTGGGGAAAGGGACAGATTTTGGGGGTTGTGGACTTACCTTTCAGTCTGACCTCAATTTCTTGGGTTTTTTGTTTGTTTTCAGGGGAGAGGAACAAAACACTATGGCCTGATTGTGGTTGGTCATTCCCTAGGAGCTGGCACGGCTGCCATCCTGTCCTTCCTCTTGCGTCCGCAGTACCCGTCACTGAAGTGCTTTGCCTATTCTCCCCCAGGTGGGCTGCTGAGGTAGGTGTTGGGGCAGGAGGACCGGTGAGAGAGAGGAGGGGTGTGTAGTTGTAGCTGAATCTGATCCTGTTTGTGATGCTCTGAGGAGCAGCAAAAGACAAATCTCTGCCCCGAGAAGAATGGAGAGGCAGTCTGTAAGAGCTGAGGGTTGTTGGCAGCCTTTGCTCTGTGCTACAGTTTGGGGTTTAGGTTATGATGACAGGTGGCCGCTCTCCCAAATATTCTGGCTTATGACCTAAGTTGTCTGTGGCTATAGAGCTAATTTCACCCTGACTAGTGGAAAATGCAAGCTGAGTGAATGGGGTGCAATTCCCTTATTCTATGCACAGCGCCGGTGTCTCCTCTCCCTATCTGCTGTGAATAGATGTACGATAAGGGAGATACTTGATCAACTGTAGATGTCTGCATCCGTTGATCTGGTTGTTTGGACTCCTTGTGCGGCCGACAAAGAAATTGGCACTTGTGGGGTGTGATTTCTGTCATTCTAAAGTGGGTGCCTAAAACAGGTCAGAGGGATTGTGCTTCTTGGGTGCCGGTTTCTCTTCCTCAGCTGCAGGGGGAAATCTAGTGTAATGCCTCGGAGACCTCTGGAGAGGGGTATGGTGAATTCCTCCCACTGTAAATCAGAATAGACCTGCTGGTCATGTTACTTACATGGCAGCCAAACAAAAAACATCCCGCTTGATTGCTGTGAAGTGAGATAAGGTCTTTCTAGTTGTGGCAGACATCATGAGGGCACTTGAAAGCAGCTGTGGATTATCAGAAGCTTCTTGTGATAGTTACTGCATTGTGTTCCAGGAATAGCCCAGGGTTTTAAACTATCCTGCTAATGAATCGGGATATTGGCATGCCTTGTTATGATGGTAATCCCTGGTCTTCTGCAGCTCTAGAGGAGTAGCTCTGTAGAGTGTTTCAGGAGAGTCTTACAGCTTTCTGCTCAGAGCTTCCACGCCTGAGATCCCTTGCTAGCTTGGGCCAAGCTGTGCTGTGTTACCTCAACTGTTTCAGAGTCCAAGGAGGTGCCTCTGACTGCCACACTTGAGTTGCACTGTGTCTCATGGCCAGGATCATCTCTCGGTCAATGATGCAGCCTCTGCCTGTGGTAACTGGTTCAGAAGATCTCTAGGAAGGTAGCTGATTGCAGAACCAGCTCAGAGAGTGGAAGCCTTAATTCCTTCTTACCTTGGTAGTAGGGTTCCTGCAGAAAGTGGCCATCTCAGTTCTACACTGTCTTTGCAAAGTAGTCTTAGGAGAATGGAATATCTTCTTTCTGCTGTCCCGGCCATTCCCAAACTATCGGAAAATGACTACTAAGACTTTGAGTTAAAACACTTCCTTTTCCAAGTATATTCAGAGCCATATGCAGAGTAACGTTGCTTGGGGCACGGGATGTGAATATCAGGCTTTTCTTTATCAAGGTGCAAGTCCCAAATGCCCTGAGCAGCTTGGGTTGTGGTTTGTATGGCCCTGGTTTACTGTTTGGTAACCTCTCTGACACCAGCGGCAAACTGGGAATGAAGTGCAGCTTGCTGCTAGTGAAACACTGTTTGCTTCTTCTTGGTCCTGTTTCTCTTCCAGTGAGGATGCCATGGAGTATTCAAAAGAGTTTGTGACTGCAGTCGTGCTTGGCAAAGATCTAGTGCCCAGGCAAGTTGAGAAGTGTCTGAATTTCTTGATGAGTGTCTGCTGTTCTATACCCAAGTTGCCTGTTTCTTCTCAGAAACACCTAGATCATATCTGTCTCTGGTTTCCTCATTTCCCTATCCTTGTGTGCTTCTTGTCTTCCTAGTTACCTGGAATGCTGCGTCTTTTACCTGGACACCTATATTGGTGTTTCACACACCGTTTTATAAGCATATCCCTCCCCATCTCTCAGCTGCTTGTATGAAAGAGAAGGGTGAACATCCTGCCTCTGTAATTATACTCACTGCGGTATCTGACATCTCAATGCCATCCTCCTGCTTGCCTGTGTTATCTCACACCTCTTCGCGCTCTGCCCTGAACGAGATGTGCTGTCATCTCATTTTGTACTGTTTGTCCCTGAATACCTGTTCCCTGTCATCTCACATCTCTGAACCACCTCCCTCATTTCTTGTGTCTTGGCATTTCTCACCTCTCATCATCTCCTGGGACATGTTCTGCTGAACACAGGCCGTTGGACTACGAGCCAGGCAACCTGCATTTTGCTTTTGCTTCTCCCCTGTGACGTCAGATAAATGATGACATTTCTGTCTGTACAATATAAGGCGTGTAGAATTCAGTGGAGGAAAAGTACTATGTGTTATTGAATGTGTCTTTTGGTAACCTGTATGACAAAATCTTGTCCATCCTGTAACCTGTTTAGCGGTGTCATACAGCTCTGACACCTTTCTAACCTACCTGCTCTGTGTCATCCTATACTTGTTTCTTGCTCACTTGTTTCTCTGGTTGCATCATCTTCCTCGTTACCTGTTCATTGACCTCTCTCATATCTGTGTTCACTGATCCGATTGTGCTGTTACATTTCATACTTGTTTATTGTCACGATGTTTTCCGGTGGCCTCTTAACCCTGGTTACTGGTCATGGGTGATGCCACAACCCACCTCTGAAATGATCTGCATTATGGTATTCTTGCATTCTTGTAGTTAGTATCTTTTGTAGCATAGCTTCTTGTTCTTCTGTGCTGTGCGTCCCTGCCGTCTGGTTTCCTGCCCAGCTGTTGTAAACACATCTTTTTTTCCAGAATCGGTCTCTCTCAGCTGGAGGGATTTCGCCGGCAGCTTCTGGATGTTCTTCAAAGAAGTAACAAACCAAAGGTAAGGGTAAAGATTAACAGACACCCGAAGGTGAGTCTCTGAGCAGCACTGGTAAACTTTTAGTGTCACATAGCAATACAGCAGACTTCTGCTGCCCTCCAGGTCTCCTCAGGTCCACTGTGACTACTGTTTAGGTAACCAGAGGAGTGATGGCAAGAGCTGGAAGGCAACTGGAGAGGTCAGGGCAAAGGGCTGCACTCTGTTTGCAGGCTGCGTGAAGATGCTGGCTCATGTGCTGCAAGTTCACCATCACAGGTCTAAAATAACTGAGCAGGAAAGTTTCTCACCTGAGCCTGTTTTGAAGTCTGTGTTCCAACTGTAGCTTTTCTGGGCCAGTAACAGGCTAGGAAGCACAACAGTTGTCTGCTTATAGCCACTGCTGTGTGCTGCCTGGGTGGTGCCGCTCTAGGATGAGCGGTCTGTTAATGTTACGGAGGTAGGAAATGTGGAAAGTTTTTCCTCCCTAGGCTTCTTTACCATTACACTGAGATAGAAAAAACATAAGACATTAAGATTTTTAGGGGTAAAATATTATAGAAATGACCTGTAGAGGGAGAAAACTGAGCTTACACTTGTTTTTCTTGTTAGCATTCTATGTTTTTTTGTGTTTTGGCTTATGGGTTTTTTGGTGAATTTTTGGGGTGGTTTTTAGGATTTCTTTTAGTGCATAAAGGAATGCCTAAACAGAATTTTTGTCTGCTTATGTTGTATAATCTTTTGCTTATTTTTGTACATTAAAAATTCAGATTCCATCTACCTTGTTTATCCTGGAAGATATTAAGTTATCATTTGGTGGACAAGTTGGTGCTTGCTTTAAATCCTTAACTCTACAAAAACCTCCAGCAAAAAAATGAAGGATGAGTGTTGCCACTTCTAAGGTTGAAATTGGGAAAGGAAGAAACAGCTTTTCTGGGCAGGGTTATCTGTGTCTCTAGGCTGTTATTTAAACAATCGAGGCACAAGACTTGGGTGTTTGGTTTTTTTTCTGGTATTAGGTGTTCAGTTTAAACTTCCCAATAGTGTTTTGCGAGATGACTCTGCTTTTCTGTGATGTTTTTCTCTTCTCAATATTCTCCCTCTTTTCTCTTGTGTTGGACAGTGGCGAATCATTGTGGGTGCTACAAAGTGCATACCCAAGTCAGAACTCCCTGAAGAGACGGAAGAAAATTCGGTCACGAGTAATCGCCTCTGGACCCATCCCAGCGATCTGACTATTGCCCTGTCTGCAAGCACACCGCTTTACCCACCTGGCCGCATCATCCACGTGGTGCACAATCATCCCGCAGAGCAGTGCTGGTGGGTACGCGCAGAGCTGCCAAGCCAGCCTATGGTGGAGGGGGGTGGGAAATCTTTTGGAAAAGACTCCCCTAGACAGGAACCCATCCATGAAGGAGGTGATTTTCTTTTTATTTCCTGCTGTCTTACGGTGACAGGGATTGTGTCTGTGCTGTCAGAATAAAAAGATAGTCATGTCACTGTTGGCTAGTGCAGAGTTTTGGAGCAATGGCAGTAGCATGTGTACTTTAATATCTTCTCCCTCTGTTTTTCCTCCTGTTGCTTTTTCTGTCTCTGCAACCTGCTATTTCTTTTGCGTGCCAAAATATTGGCCTGCTCTTTCATCCGCTGCTCCTTGTTTTCTTCGCTGTTTGGATCCCAACTCCTCCCCCAGTTGCTGCGAGCAAGAGGATCCCACTTACTTTGCGATCTGGGGTGACAATAAGGCGTTTAATGAAGTGATCATCTCACCGGCGATGTTGCACGAACACCTCCCATACGTGGTCATGGAAGGGCTCAACAAGGTAATGCAGAGAATTAGGATCAAGGGGCAGTTATGTGCCCTAATGAAGGGAATGCCTTGTCAGGGGCCTTTCTGTATGCAAGGCAGGTAGCCCTGGCCCAGGAGTGCTGACTGTTTAAATACACAAGACCATTTACTTTGGAGGGGAGGAGGAAGGAAGATTGTGCCCTGGGCCAGTCACGCACAGGCTATTAGAGTTGAATGCAATGAGGTCTGGAAATAGAATGTAGATCTCCATCCCAGTATCCAGAGTCCCAGCCTAGGTCCTCTTTCCAAATTTGATGTCGTAATGATGTGAGGTTGGGTGTTTGGTTCCTTCTCTCAGAAGCTGCCCGTTACAGACTACCGTTCGGGTAAAATCCAAGCTGTGACAAGTCCTCCATGCTGCGGCTGCTGCCCCTCTGTTAGTGTGAAGGGTGATTGAGCTTAAGTGTAATGGTTGTAGAATGGGTCTCTGCCACCGAGCTACGGTTCCTAGCCGTGCAGCTCTCCCATGGAGGTGTAACCACATCTCCTCTGCCCTGCTGGTCTGAAGGCTGCTCCTGCCAGCATCCTGCTGGTCACCCCCCCAGCACTGGATTCCCAGCAGGGCATTCTGACAGGATAGAGTATGTCAGAATTTATTGGTATAATCCTTTATCTCAAGATTTTGCCCTGTGCTTGCGGAAGGCACTGATAAGAAACGGAGGCAAACCCAGCTGTTTGAAAGCCCTGAGCTGAGAACAGCAAAGCTGCTGTCTCCGGTAAAGCACTACTGTTCCTCTGCTTGCCTTGAATAGGTCTTGGAGAATTACAACAAGGGGAAAACAGCTTTACTTTCTGCAGCCAAAGTGATGGTGAGTCCTACAGAAGTGGATCTCACCCCGGAGTTGATCTTCCAGAGTCAGCCCCTGCCTAGTGGACCTTCAGTGCAGATCGGAACTGGAGCCATAACAGCGGACAGAAGGAACAGCAGTACTAAGTGAGGATATATCTTTGATTTCTTTTGAAGGGTTGTTGGTTCTAGGTGTGGATCCTCCTTCTCTTGGGGCGTTGTGATCAATGTTTGTGGGAAGGATAGATCCAAGGGCTGCCTTTGTGGGACTTTTGGCTTCAGTAGGTCTTGTGTCATGTTGGGGGGGAGCGGAATTCTTTGTGTTGCTCAAGAATCTGTGAGTGCAGCAAGGTCAGGAGAACCTAGAAGTTGTGAGGGTATGGAAGAAACTTCCTTTTCTCCTTACCTGGACAAATGGGGTTTTCCCTGAAATCGTAAAGGCAAAGCTTGCAGTCTTGCAGGCAAATTTCTGTTTTCCTGTGTGATTTCTGTGCCCAGTGATAGCCTGTATGGTGATTCTCAAAAGCTGAGAAGCAGTGAAAGCCATAAGCTTTAAAGCTACTTTATGATGGGACTTCTGTGATGTTATAAACAGGACGATCTGGGAACACGGATAGAGGTGAGGGGAGAGCAGTTGGTGTCCTGTTTGTGAAGGACAAGAGCAGGAATCTCCGTCTAGGGGAAAGCAGGCGAGGGGAAAAGGCATGTTCTGAGTGCTGGAGGTGTTCGTACAGGGGTGGTTTTCTGAAAGCTGGACCATCACCAAGCACCGACATCAACAGTCTGACAGAGGCCAAAAGGTGGAGGAACATCTAGAAGGTATACGAAGGAGTGGTTTGGGGAAGAGCTTGTTCTTTGTAGTGTATGTCAACAGCTTTCCTCCAGCAGCTAATGATGGAGAGACCCCTTGCAGAAGTGGAAGCTACCTGAAGTGGTAGCTGAACTGGTGATGGGCAATGCTCCAGCAGCCTCCTGGCATTTGTGGTAGTAAGGTAGGGGTTACCAGCGTGGAGAAGGAGGGGAAGGCGTGAGACTGGAGCGGTTCCAGAGTGTGAGAAGAAAGAGAAAGTAATAGGTTAACGGTGGGCTAGTCCTTTAACCTCTCTTGCCTCAGTCCTCTCTAATACAGAGGTGTTGGGTGAGAGAGGGATTTGTCTGCCATGTGTGGAGACCGCACCATGGGTTTGGGCGCTTCAGTGAGAAGCGCTGCAAGTTTCACTGCGAGCAGAACCATGGCCCTAAGGGAAAAGGGAGAAGGGCAAGAACCTGAGTTTGCAGAGGGAAGAGACTGTACCTCATATTTTCAGCTGGGAGGAGAGAGAGAGAGGAGATTTCTTGCAGTTGTGAATGGCTCTGGTTAGAGCAACAGCGTGTGCTCTCGGTGTGTACGAGGAACTCTGTGCCCAAGACTTGGCTGTTCTGGCAGCTTGCGGTGCTGCGGAGTGCTGCAGCCTCACGTTGTCTGTTTGTCATTGCAGGAGCAAGTCCCATTCTGAAATTAGCTTGGAGGGGTTTTATGAGACAAAGCCGCTTTCTCCTGTGCAGAAAGACCCTGTGGAGCTGCTTCTCCTGGATACAAAAGAACGTCTGTCTGTGGAGCTGCAGGACCGTCGTGCCCCTCTCGCAACCATGGAGAGCCTCTCGGACAATGAATCCATCTACAGCTTTGATTCAAGGCGCTCCTCTGGTTTTCGGAGCATCCGAGGCTCCCCCAGCCTCCATGCTGTCATGGAGAAGGATGAGACGCACTGCTTTTATATAGACCCCGTTATCCCTGAGGAGAACCCCTCCCTCAGCTCGCGGACAGAGCTGCTGGCTGCTGATAGCCTCTCCAAGCACTCCCAGGAGACTCAGCCCCCCGACAACGTGCTCAACAGCGGTGGCACTACCCCCCAGCGACGCTGCAGCGAGGAGGGGGCCAGCAGTGAGGGGGACCGTGTTTCCTTAGCCCCTCGTGAGGAGCTGTCCCTCCAGAACGGACGGCTCACTGATGTTCCCAGTCCCCAAGTGCTGGAGTTTGCTGAGTTCATAGACAGTCTCTTTAATTTGGATAGCAAAAGCAGCTCCTTCCAGGACATCTACTGCATGATGGTGTCAGACAGCTCCAGTGACTTTGCAGAGATGCCCAAGTCTGTCAGTGATCAGGAGATCCTGCTGAGGGCACAGTATGAACCCAACCTAGTCCCAAAGCCCCCGAGGTTGTTTGCAGGCTCAACAGATCCTTCGTCGGGCATCTCTGTCTCACCCTCTTTCCCCCTTAGTTCATCTGGAGAACTCATGGACATCACTCCCACAGGCGTGAGCAGCCAGGAGTGCCTGGCCACTGACAAAATCCGGACTTCCACCCCCTCTGGGCACGTAACCAGCCCTGCCAAGCAGGACGACCTCATGATTTCAGCCCTCTAGTGCAGGGTAAAGGGATGCGGCTCTGAGAGCTGATCCCGTAGGCTGAGTGCTGGGATAGTACTTGGAGGAGGTGGTCATCGGGCAGTTCGGATCGGAGGAGACAGCTTGGAAACGTTCCTTCTGGGGTGATGCGGTGGTGGCACGCTGGTGTCTGGAGGATGGATTGTGCTCGAGGCCCATGCTTGCAGCTGGGAGAAGCAGCGTTGGCTCACGAGGCTGCTACGCTAAGAGGGTCTGAGTCCCTAAGGGTAGAGGGGAGTTCCCTACCTCAGCCTGTCTCATTTCATTTCAGAGGCAGATTCCTTGCCCCAGGGCACCTGCTGAGTTTGGGAGTGAGATACCCTGCTTCAGGGAATCCTCTGGGGTGAAGGGGTGGATTCTCTGAAGCACGAGGACTGGATAGACAGAAGCAAGGGGCCAGGCCAGATCATCCCCTTGGTACCGTGGCAGTGGGCTTGGAAATGCGCGGATTGAGACTTTGGGCCCTATTGCACTACCATGTCGGATCTGGCCCAAGATCCAATTCGTCACACTTCCATGGGGATTGCTTTTGTAGGACACTCTCCTGTTTTAAAGCCATTGGGGCTGTATTCTCCCCAAATGCAGTCTCCCCTCCCCTGGCCAGGCACAGCAAGAACGGGGCTGGCACTGTGGTTTTTCTTTCCTCTGAGTACTTCTGTGTTCAGTGACCACCGGGCTGCTTCTGAGAGGGAAGGACACTGTTCTGAAGAGCCAAAGGCCTCTGCCACCTCCCTTCTTTGCCAGAAAGAGTTCTCTTGGATGTCACCATCGTCGCTTCTCAGTTCCCTGGACCACTCTGAGCTGGTGACGTTCCTGCAGGACTGACAGGATTCTCATCTCAGAGCTGCATGGATGGATCAACTTAAAAATTTAACAGGCTTCTCAACACCCAGCGTTATTTGCCAGGCCCCTGCGGAGCCTGGGAGCCTCTCCTGGACTCCGGGGTCCTCACACCACTCATATGCAGCAATCGCAGATCAGTGCCAGCCTCTGTCACTGGGAGTTCAGGGGAGAGATGAACTTTTACCAAGTATTTGAATCTCTTGTATGTTTACAGAGCTGCTAAGCTTTTTGGAAGGTATTTATTAAGCAAACAGGGAGACATGTTCGTTCTCTCCTTCCTGTGCTGTTCCCCCTGGGGACTGAGAGGAGAGAGGTTGGGCAGGTACGATTGCAAGCCCCCTGCTTTTAAAGTGGATCGGAGTATGGGGGAAGCTGTGTGCATCCCTCGCCCACCCTCCCTCGTCCGCCTCTCGGTTGCACAGCACCGCATTGCAAAGCTTGACCGAGTCGCTACTAAAAGTACCGGAGCACTGCTGTGCGGAGCCTCGGTGCCGGGAGGAGCCTGCTAGACCTATCTGGGCCGGCACTTTCCAATGATGGGAGCAGGAGAGAAACTACCTATCTAGAAAGTTAAACATACTGTGACCTGTAGAAGGCCTTTAACTGACAAAATGCCTTTGTATCAAAGCTCAGCAGAGTTACCAATCAGTCTCACTGGAGCTCTGTCCTCCCTCACTGGGAAAGAAATTCTTATTTTAACTTATAATCACAGAGATGTTATTGCTTTCCTTTTCCCCTCCTTAGCTGCGATACTTCCATTGTGGGAGGATGCTGTGCTTCCCAGGAGCTTAGCTCATGACAAATCCCTGGGGTCTCGTTATCCCTCGCCTCTAGCTGTGGTCACTAGGTGGTTTCTGGAAGCCCCAGGCATGGGTCAGGGCCGTGCTGTCCTGGGTGCCACACGAACAGTGCACGAGCGATGTCAAATGCCATCAAGGCAGAACGGGAGCACTTTACAGCCAGCGTGCATTGAGGTGACTAAGTTCAGGTGCACAGAATTGAACTGGACTTTGCATCCAAGTGCCGATCTCCCACTTAACAGCTTAGTGGGGGATACTGCATCCTCTGCGCTGTACAAATTACAAGGCCTTCAGAAGTGCAGGGGCTTTGTTAAATGGGTAGTAAAATATTGTCCCTGTGGTTTAGGTTCCAAAGGTGACCTCTTCTGTAGTGTCTTGAATTGGAGGGAAGAAGCCCCTCTGAATTCAAAGTAATTTGTGAAAGAAAAATGCTTTCATTCTGAGCAGCAAGAAGTTACTTTTTTCTTTGTAGATCCTTCAGAAAAGGGCAGTCTTGTTCCCCTTGCTGAGAGCTTGTATGGTTCAGGAGCTCCTATCGAACAGCTCCGTAAGTGCCGTCAGACCATCCACTATCGCAGACCACAGGGTAAGGCTGAATTGCTGCACGCACCCGAGAAACACTAAAAAGGTGGTGTCCGGGAATACGCACAATAAACTGGGTAGTTTTGAGGGAGAAAGGGGAGCGGGAGCGCAGGGAGGCTGAGGCTAGCAGGCTAGCTCAGCTCCTGATGCAGACTGCTGACACGTGTCGATCGAGTGGGGAAAAAGGAGTTCGTTTCTGCCTTTAATCGTCGGCGGAAGAAGGGTAGTAATAACACTTAGCACTTAGGCAGAGCTTTATATCTGCAAAGCACTTTACAAACATTAAGGAAAGAATCATCTCTGTCCCTGGCAGTGAGGTATTGGGAGATGGCTGTCTCTGAGACTAGGTGGAACTACTGATGCCCTACCTGAGGATAGTGGGGGGAGATGGCTCAAGGTGAGGAAGGTGGATTATCTCCCTCTTGAGAGGAAAAAAATTGTTTCAGTAATGACCTGATGATGTTTAAAGGGTCGCAGTATTGCACTAGAAAGTCACTTCTGTCCTGGGCGTACCTCCACTGTGTCCTGGAAGACACAATCGTGCGTGACTCTTTCCTTCTCTGTGCCATTGGAACTGTCCCAGGGGAATGGGGTTCCCTTGCCCTGACCAGCCTGGCATGCTGCATTTTTATTTTTGCTTTGTTTGTGCTCTGTGATTATTAGGCTGCTTCTGAAAAGCCTGGAAATACCTAATGCTTGTGACCTGGGCTTGCCATGGGTCAAGGCAGTAAAGGTGCAAAAGAGCCCTTTTAGTTCAGGTTCTTGTTGTATCACATTATGGGTAATTCCTGTTTTCTGTTGGTCTCTCTCGACAAACAGATCTGTTCCCAGTCCTCACAAAGTAAATCCGTGTTCGTTGCGTTATTTCTTCTTTAAATATCTCTCTGTGTCTTGATTCTCATCGCTCCTTTGCTGTAAGAGCATTTGGACAGGCTGATCTCCTATTTCACCCTATGGAAGTTTAAAGCAAACGTGAAGCCTTATAGCTACCTCCTTCATTTGTACTGCACACTGTTGCCTGCTTTCTCTGCCCTTACTCCACTCTGATGTGCAGCTGTCTTTTGGAAACATGAAGCACCTTCAGATTTCTTAATCTCTTGGCTTCTGGTTCCTACTCTTAAGCTTTGTGCCTTCTAATCGTTATACCTTCCCTTGCTATGTCAATGGGATGTTCCACCCCACGTGGAGGCAGTGCTGGAGGAGCAGTTCATAGTGCCTCACGCCCTAGACCCCGGCTAACAGGTCACCCAGTTCAAGGGCACATCCTTAAAATCCAGTCTAAGAGCTTTCTGGTAGAGGAGTGGAGCTGAGGCCGCGCAGTTCCTGGAGAGCAGAGTGGGCTTTGTGCACCTTAAAATTAAAGCGCAGTAAGTGAAACCCTTTACATGACCCGTCCATTTTTTGTACCTATGAACTCCACTCCAGCCCTTTTGGGTGTGTCCAAGGTGGAATAACATAATCCCATTGATAACATCCCAGTGAGTTTTGATCGTCAAACCCTTAGCATGTAATGTTGGCCGGCTGTGGTTTTGGAGGCTCTTCTGCATCAGCAATAATTGCTTTTATTGTTGCTTTAATTGCAGCAGTGCCAAGAACTTAGGATCCTGCTGTGCTGAGTATGTACAAGTGCTGAACAGAAAGAAACCTCTTCTCCAATATTTACCATTATCCCTTCTCCTTCTCTGGGGGGCTGCCCTCTCCGTTTGGATCGTGTCTTTTCTCCTAAAACTGCCGCTTTCTAACCTTTCCTCTCCTTTTCTCTGTTCCTGTCACCTAACCGGGAGCCACTTTCTCTCTCTTCCTGGTTGCTCTGTCTCAGGACGATGGTGTCTTAGTGGTGCTATCAAGGATGCCGACTTACGCGTGGGAAAGCTATTCCTCGTGATCTGGTGATGACTCAGAACAGATGGGATTCCTGTCTCGATTCACTTGAGAGCTGCGACCCTCTGTGGCGGCTAAGGCTATCTAGAAAGGTCAAAGCACTGTCAGCTCCGAGAAGTTCTTCAGCTATCTCTAGCTTTTGTTACCTGGTCCCTGGTCAGTATTTTCAGTGTTCATTCATAATTTCTGCAACTTTTAAAGACCTTTTTTCAAAGTAGACAGGAGTTGTACGAGATGTTTTGCTCTCTGCGGAGGACTGAGATGGCAGAGCTGGTTGTGAGTGTAGCTGTACCAGTCCGGTGAGTCCCATTTCTGTACTTTTAGGACGTTGTTGCTTAGATGGCAATCGGAGCTGAAGGTCCCACACAGGATTTAAGTGGGAAGTAGGTGTTGCTGTCAGTGAACAAGGGCATGTAAGAAGGAGGAAAAGCACCAAGCATGGGGATACAAGGTCAGTGTGTGCTCCTCGGAGCGGCTTCTGCTGTGGGAGTCGGACTTGTTGCTGTGTCCTGTCCCTATCAAAAGAAACGGAACAGGGCTGATCTGTATCGAGCGCAGCAAACTGGATGAATATGGCGTTGCTTTTTCAAATATCATCTCCTAATAAGGTTCCCCTCTGCTCAGTTTCACTGTTTGAAATCTGGGCATAATTAAGAGGGGTTTTTAAACCTTCCCTTAATATCTTAAGTGATTTTGTTTCTTTATCGGGTGTCTCTGGTTTTTCACTGCTCTAGATTTGTGCTTCATGCTCTCTCTGTAAACCTTTTCCATGTTTCGGGTTAGTACTGCTTCCCACTTTTGAATTCATTTTAATCCTTCTTGTATCGTGCTTTTTAGATGGGGCAATGAGATCTGTACATGTCTGAGAGCATCCTGTTGATTTGTAAAATGGCCTCTTCTACTATATTCTTTGTGCACTTAGATGTTTTCTCAGCTTTTTTCATGTGCCTGCAGCAAAGACCGGTATTTTCATTGAATCACCCGCACAGATACCCAGTTTAATTTACAACTTGGGGCATAGGAATAATCAGAATTATGCCTTGCAGTGGCGACTGGTTGGGGTTAATCATTGCTGAAATGCACATGTTGGTGTGTTTAGAGTTTGTCTTTTGTGGCTGTGTCCCTACAAGGAAGACTGGGAGAAGGAGCATCACTTTAGCGAGTGAAAAATCTGTGCTTTGTCGTTTGCCACTGTGTTGGCACCTTGTTACTTGTCCCTTTCCTAGGATAGCTGTTAGACCTTTCTTATTGCAAAACAGGGATACACCTTACCTATGCAAACTGTAGTTGGGTTCCTTTACATGTTTTACAATCTGAACGAGTGGGTTTCTAGAGGTAGTGACATTTGGAGCGACAAGTGTAGCTGCTGCGTGGATGCCGTGTGCGCAGACGGGTACCCCGTATACTCATCAATGCAGCCCGCATCGAAATCCCAACAGAGCAATGATGCTGGCGAGCGTTGTAGCCTACCCTGTTGCTTTTCCATGGCCAACAGAAGCCCTTCTCTGTTTGCCTTGGGAATCGGCCGGGTTGGAGCTCTGCTCGACTCTGAGTTCACTTGGTGCTTGTGTGTGCCCGCTGCTGGGATATTCTCTTCCCTTGGCAGTAGGAGGACGTTCTGGCTGCAGCAGCGGTTCTCGCTTTGCAGTAAGGGTAGCAGTAGCGTTTCTTTTCAGGTTTTTTTAGGGATGTTGCTTGCAGAACATGTTAAGCCACACAGGTGAATAATTTGCTGATAAAGTGGTTTGTAAGTCTTTAAATGTAATGCAGAAATACTGACAGACATTTAAAATAATCTCTAGTCCTGAACAAACCTGGCAGCTTTGCTTTTTGCTTAAAAGCTCCTTTAGCTTTCCTCCGATCTGTAGCATTACAGTTATTCCTTTCTGCTCAGACAACTGAAGTCTGGGATGGCTTTTGCTGACAGTCCTTCCGTGCTGTCGCTTGTTTGTCATCCCTTCTGTTTAAATTCACCCCGCTAAAGCTGAATTTTTTGCTGCTAACTGTTGTTTAGTTGTGCCGCTGCCAACAGACTCTCACAGAGCTTCTTTGCACTTTAGGAAGGATATAGACAATCTCCGCGATCCTCGTTCTAGTTGGAAAAGCATAGGGTGAGTAGGTATTTGTTGGCTAAGTGTGCTCCCTCGTTGGAGTTCTGTAGCAGCAAAAAATAATGGGTTACAGACGTGCGGGGAAGTAAAAGGGAAATGGGTCAAACACCTAATGCACTGAACCTGAAAGCTCAGTGTGAAAACCAAGATGGATTTAACACAGTTGGTTGTTGTTTCTTTGCTGTGAAATGTCAGCTTCTTCCCTGCTTGTGGCGTACCTGGTGCCTCTCCAACCTGCCAAAGGAAAGGGAGGGTTGGAAGTGCAGCAGGGTTTGGCACAGGCTGCTCTGATGCTCTGAATGAAGGAATACGTGGCTCTGAGGCATTGGCGAGCCCAGGCTGAGTCAGGCTTGTTGCATGTTCTTCTCGGAGCCTCTGCAGTACTGGACTGCAGCGCTGGGTTTAGGGAAGAGCTGCATCTCTTGTGCCAAAGCTCCCTCTCATGGCGTTCCTGCGTGGAGGAGGCGATGCTCCACGTCTCAGGCAGCGTGCATCCTGACGGAGTTCTTGGCAGCTACGGGAAGAATTGAGAGGAAGGAAAGATTGGAGTCCTGGTGGGACTTGGTTCCTTCTGGGCTCCCCAGTTCAAGAGAGAGAAGGAACTACTGGAGAGAGCTCAGCGGAGGGCAACTATGATGATGAGGGGATGGGAGCATCTCCCTGGTGAGGAAGGGCTGAGGGCAGTGGGTCTGTCCAGCCTGGAGAAGAGCAGACTGAGGGGGGATCTCATCAATGCTTATAAATACCTTAAGGGTGGGTGTCAAGAGGAGGGGGCCAGACTCTTCTCAGTGGTGCCCAGCGACAGGTTAAGGGGCAACGGGCACAAACTGAACCTCAGGCAGTTCCACCTGAACATGGGGAAGAACTTCTGTACTGTGGGGGTGGCAGGGCACTGGCACAGGCTGCCCCGAGAGGCTCCGGGACTTCCTTTTCTGGGCGTGG
>NW_009597349.1:69300-74371 GCF_000690535.1 Cariama cristata
GTCCTGTGCAACTGCTGTGGGTGACCCTGCTTTGGCAGGGGGTTGGACTGGGTGATCTCCAGAGGGCCCTGCCAACCCTGGTGGTTCTGTGATTCCTTACTCTCCGGTCAGATGACCGTACTGGTGGTATGGGTCAAGCGGGAGAGGTATGTGAAATAGACTACCAGCATTCGTTGCTGTCCTCCTGCCCTTGCCAGCCCCTGAGCGGGCTGTGTGTCTGCTCTGCTCCCTTCAAGGGAGCAGCCGCTGCCCCTTGCCGTGAGGGCTGGCAGGGGCCGTGAGGGCTGGCAGGGATGAGCCTGGGGTTTGGCTTCCAAGTTTTATATTCCAGCTCTGAGAGTCAGGGCCTTCAGCGCAAAGATGGGTAGGTGTTAGATCGGTGGTGGGCAGAGCCTGAAACCTAAACCCTGTTCATTTGTAAACTCTGTGTCATTAGGGGACTGTTTTAGGAAGGAGATGGCTGGCTGGCCAGCAGCAGCCCGCTGTGGGGAGGGCGGCGCGTTCTGCCGAGCAGCAAGGCTGTTGGCGTCCTGGCGTGGCCGGAGTCCTGCCGAGTGCCAAACTTCTGCTGCGCTTCTCGCGCCCACCTCCTGACTGCGGCTGCGCCCGGCGCTTCCCCAAGCTCTGCGGGGGTCTGCGCCGAACTTAGGCTAAACTTCGGCTGCTTAAGGGCACGCACCTTGGAAATTGGAAACAATCGAGGAGAGAGCGATTCCTTGCTTTCTTGCAGGGACTTGCGGTCCTAAAAAGCATCAGCTTTCTCCCGGCACTTTCCTGTCTGTTACTGTTTTCTTTTTTGCTTATTTTCTTGAGTTCAGACCTCTTGTGCCTTTTCCTTTTGGCTTGAGGTCCAAGCCTCCTGCTCCTGCCAGCTTCCTTTCCCACTTCTGCGCATCACTTCTCCCGGTGTGTGAAAGGGAATGCAGCGTGGCCAAAGACGAGTTGCCCTTGCCTGTCGGGCCCTCCCTTTCTGCCTCGGCTGGGACTTGCCAGGTTTCCCCACCGTCCCCTCAGGTCGTACCCCAAGTGCCGATAGCAAAGCCTGACCTGAGGCAGGCTGTTTCCTCGAACCCACGCCGCCGTTACCCTGCCAGCCCCCTCCGATCTCGATCCTCATCTTGTGCAAAGCGAGTGTTTGCTGTGCGGTAGGAAGGGGAGACTTCCTACCTACCTACCGTGTCTTACCTTTGGTGTACGCCACCCACCTCGGTGTTTGACAGGTCTGGTCATGAGTAAAACTTTCTCTCAGGTCTGTCCGTGAGTAAAACTCTTCCTGCTCTTTGAGGTCCGACTCTGGTTTTGCAAGAACTTGTGCTGAAAGGGACTTAACGTATTCTGAAATGTCCGCTGCAGTTTTGATTTACTGGCATTCCTCTCGCTGGCTCCGGAACAGCCATCTTCCAAAGGTAAGCTCTCTTTTTAGAGAGTTGGGCATTTTTGCTGCTTTCATTGCTGTGTTTGAGACCTCTGACCTCACCACGTCATCCTCTGCTCTGTTTTTCATTTACGGAAGTTTTTTACCTGCCCGGCACATCTGTACGACAAGGGGACCTCTCTCTGGCTACTTGCTTATTTCTGCAAAATCATTAAACACAGAGCAGCACAGGAACAAGCCTTCCGTTTGGTTTTTATTGAGATTCTGCCGCCCTGCTTTCCACCACGGGCTTTGTGCAGTTCTGATGGCTCAGAGTCGGAGGTACCTGGGGTGCGTGGCCGTGCCCGGAGGCGGCAGCGGTCCAAAGCAGTGGGTGCATCACGCGGGCTGGCTCGGGGGAACGTGCCTGTACGCTCCATCCTCTCGTGATGCGCTCCTTTGGAGATGTCATCTGTGCAAAGCGATCGCATCACGGTGTGTTTGCTAGGCCGCTGCCATGCACCTTTCTGGGAGTCTTAACTCCTTTATCAGTATGTCCACAGCGCTTGCTGATGGCCACTTGTCTGGTGGCCAGGTGGCATCATCTGCAGCTACTTGAGGCTACAGCTGCCCGGCTTTCCCTCTGCAAATGCTGCAGCTGACTGAAGAGGTGATGTCCAGGGAATAGTCTCAAGCTCCTGTCCTAGAGATAAACTTCATTATTCATATCACCACGGGGGTTTTTGGTGATGGTTGTGCCTCCCTGCCCTTGTGCGTGGGGCAGCAGGAGAGGAGCGCTCTGCCCTGAGACCCCTTCCTTTGGCTCAGCTCTCCGCTCCCCTCTCCTGCCGTTGCGGCCACCAGTCTGGCCTGTCCTCCCTTATGGCTGTGAATGAGCGGAGACAGCAAGACCAGAGGAATTGGCGGAAACTATTTATTTTCTCATCTTTTTGTGCTTTTTAGTGCCAGCTGGGCTAGGTGGAGCCCAGCTGGATGGCCTCCATGGGACAGGAGCTGGCTGGTGGGGGGGGGGGCCCACCCCGGGAGCTGGCTGCGGGTGGGGGGCTCCACGCAGCGATGGCACATGCCGACTCCCTCGCCCCCCACTTCTGGCACTGTCCGCGGACACCGATGCCTCTATGGAAAAGCGCTTCTGCCTGCTTCGGTCACCTCTCTCACACCATGTGCTGGGGCAGCTCCGAGTAGGGTAGCTATGAATTAACTCTCTGACCCCAATTGCCTCTCTCTAGCTAAAGCCTTTTGCGTTTACGGGAGAAACAGTCCTCCTAGGGAGCTCTGAGCTGCTCTGACCGCCTCTTGCAGGGCTTAGGGCACTGGCATATGCAATCGAGGGTGGAGACGGCCCAGGATCCTGTGTCCCCATGCTCAACCAGGAGGTCACTGCCCATCCCGGGAATGCTGCCCTCCGAATTCCTGCGCCGAGCTGCCCCAGCATGAAGACTACAAGGAAACTAAAGCACTCCTCGTGTGCCATTCTCATGTGACTTTTTGTACCTATGTATGAAAGATCCAAACTAATATTGCTGTAAAGAAAGACACAGATTAATATAGCATATTATATAAAGATATATGTATATAAAAGTTTCTGTATATTGTATGGCACTGTGTATAAAATGGATGTTGAAGCATGACTGGTGTATGTGACTGTTCCCAAGTCTGACCTGGAGAATGAGAGCTGTGATGTGCCTGAGCTTACGTCTTAGAGGATTGTGCGTGAGTTTGGGAGTTGGAAGGCTCTGCGCTGTGCTCTGTCGTTGCGGAGGGACGAGGAGTGTGATGCTGGTGCGTCGCTGCAGCTCTCCCGAAGGCTCTGGGGAACCATTTAGCTGCCACCTCGCTAGCTGTCTGTTCTGGATCTCGGCCTTTGGTGGAGTGGGAAAAACGCTCTGGGGAACATCTCTGTCCCTTGATGCTTCTGTGCCCTGCCTTGCTGTGCAGCCAGGGGTGGAAACTGCAGGGGACAGCTCTAGCAATCCCTCTTCTTCAGCGGAGAAGAGAGTTAACTCGGGAACCGTGATGCTTTGGGTTACCAAGTACTTGAATTCAACATGCCCTGCGAAAAGAATGAGGTTAGTGCGAACAAAGGCAGTTGGTTCCAAGGGACTCGTCGGAAGGGTACGAGACGGCGGCAGGGAGCGAAGAGGAGGATGGAGAGCAAGGCAGAACGGTACAAGTAACCCTGTGGAAAAATAGCGAGGTGCTGGGATCCATCCGCAGAGGAGGCGAGTTCAAATTGGTGAGCAGGGGTTTGGCAGAAGCTTGGCCGTAAGCGCCCCGCAGAGCCAGGGGCACATCCTGGGGTCGGTTTGTAAAGCAGGAGCTCGGGGCCGGGTGCTCTTTGCACCACGGCTGAATAACGCCCTCGTGATTTGTGTTCTGGAAAGGGGAAAAGCAGTGCCTGGGGCTTAGGGGGTCGGAGAGGAGGAGGGGAATGAGGGGAGCCGGTGGGACGGCGTCAGGAGAGGAGCAGGAGCCTTCTGAGCGGCCCAGAGAAATACGGGCAGGACAAGGAATGCCTGGAGGAAAGTAATCCTGTTCGTGGCTGCATGGGAGCGTTTTGATGGTTGCTCCTGAAGAGACGGAGTACTATCAGGGAATTAAGAGCTCAAAGGTGGCTGAACTACTGAGTTCCTATAAAAATGCCTATAAAAAGCACTGGTATGTATAAGTGTCTGCCTGATGCTTTGGTTTGGTTTTGTGGGTTTTTTCCTGCCCGTAACTATATCAGTCTCATAAAAGGATATTGCCTCTTCTGTAAACACTTCCTCTCGTGGGGAAAGAAAAACATAAAACTCTGGGTACTACCCTTGTATAAACATAAAATAATCCATGCTTAGGAGCGACTGTTTTAATGCAGTTACGAAGGAGAGAAATGTATGAATGCGTACACAGCGGGCATGGTGGATGTTGCTTTAAAACCTGATTTACTATTTAAAAGCCTTCGCTGTTGGATGGAGCTGGGGATGTGGTTGCTGTTTCCAAGAAGACACTCTGGCTCTTTGGTAACGTTGGTGGCCCTCGGAGAAATTTCCAGCTTATTGAGAAAAGTGGTTTTCAACCCATTGGCCATAAAGCAGCCAGAACGACACCAGAAAGCACATTTTCAAACAATTTGTAAGGCAGACTGATGCATTCCCAAGCAAGCAAAGAAAATGAGTGAAAACTAAGGGAAATAAGTAAGTTAAGCTGCAATCTAATTGTTGATTACTTGTAAATGGAAATCGGCATTGCACAAACTAAGTTAATCTGGGTTTCAAGGATGCTAGGTTGTACTTCAGTTGGAGGAAAAAAAGGTTAAGAAACAGTGATCTGAAGGTGAGGGTACAGAAAGCATATTTTTAAAAAATCATGTTGTGAAAGGTTATTTAATTAGTCTGTACTTTTCAGAAGAGAGAACGTTCTGGTCAGCTGCGTTACCCAAAACCTTACTTGACCAACTGACTTTTCTAGGAAACAGTGTTAAGCTTAAGGGAAAGAAAACCGATTTACGTGGGAAGGATTTCTAGCTGGGTGGTGGCTCTAGCCCTCAGTGCCTTGATGCAGGTTATCTCGGTGCTTTGATTCACAGTACAATAGAGAAAACGGGTGCCTCTTGCAGTTACCGGGTGATGCTCACTTGTCTTACGAGCCCAGATAAGTACAAAGAGATCGGGAGCCGGGTCAGTCCGCCGCAGCGTAAGGAAAGACTTGGACAAC
>NW_009597349.1:74390-76143 GCF_000690535.1 Cariama cristata
GAGGTGTGTAGTGGTATAGGAGAGGAGGAGCGCGGGTCGGAGCTCACGACAGACCCCGACAGCAGAGCTGGTGTGGAGAGGAGGATGCAGCTCATGCGGCGAGGGCCCACGTAGCCTGCGTGTATTGCTCTGAATCCACCCGTGGGGATGCGTGGGCTCTCCCTCCAGCCTTTGGCTTCCCCTGTCTTTTCAGCCATCCCTACTTACGCTGCCGTTCCTCCAGTAACAGAGCTCCCGTGAAAGGCAAGCCCGGTTTTTGTGGGCTTGTTTGTTCCTGTCAAAGTCGGCAGAGGGGCTCGATTGAGCCTGGGTGTCCTCGCCGGGAGATGCAGAGGGGGATGTGTGCCACAGCTGGGGTGCCCGGTGCCGGTCGGCCCTGCTGCAGCAGATGGTGCTGTGCCCGTGCTGGCAGCGCCGACTGCCTGGTGCACTTCCCCGGGGCCGGTGTTCCCAGTGCCCGGCTGAGCACCTCCTGGGATGGAAATATTGCTCCCTGCCCGCTCCGAGTCCTTGCTCCACGGTGGGCAGCGGCAGGCTGGGGGAAAATGGTAGGAGATGCCCAGGGGAAGGGGGTCTTGCTGCTGGCAAGTCTCAGAGGTACTGAGAACAGCAGCAGCTCCTTTCTGACCTGCCCCAAAAGTTTGGGACCGATTTTTTAAAATTTTTGGTGGGCAAATGCTCCCCCTCTGCCCTTGTCCTGCATCCCAGCAGTGCTGGTTTGAGCCCTTGTGCTCCTGACTCTGCTGGTCTCCTGTGATGGAGAGGTCTCCGGGGACGGGTGTCCCTCGCTGATGACCGTCCTTTATTCTTTTTGTAAAATCAGTGGTAGTGTTCTCTCCATCTTGGGAACGAACTTCTCGCAGTTAATGGATAACCAGCCGGAGGTTTATCAGTGCAGTTCTCTTGCCAAGAGGAGATAACAGAATGAGCCCGCAGCAGTTTGCTTCCGCCTCCAGCAGCGTGGGAGCTGCCTTGGGTGTGTGCGGGGCGAGACCGCATCCTCTGCTGTCTTAGCCTGGCCGTGGGCCGACACCGGAGGAGGTTGACGGTCAAAGCCCGGGGACACTCGCAGTCAAAGCAGGCCAGCCCCGAGAGAGACCCTGTGAGGACAGATCTCCTTGGGTTGACGAAGTTCGATGTGTTTTGGGTCCCACCTGGAAGACCAAGGTGCTTGTGCGTGGGACGTGTTCTCGGATGAGCGCCTACTCTTCTGTCGGTGCCGACGATGAGAGGGTCCTGCTCTGTGGGGGCTTCACTGAGGACATCGTCCTCAACTTTGGTAGTCCATCGTGTCCACAAAGGCCTCTGTGCCCATCACGTTGACGTTTTTATTCTGTGCCGGGCGACAGCGGTCGTTTGCCGGTGGAGCCAGACTGGTCTCTTGCTGTGGCTGTGTGTTGATTTGAGACATCTCGTCCCCAAACTGCTGGAGGGTACCGCTCCTTCTGGGCTTTTCGCTGCCTTTTGGGTACAAGCAGAGCTCCTGGGAACGGAGGCTCTTCACTGAGCGTTGGTTTTTTTTTTTTGTTCCCTGCAACTCCTAGCAAACCCCCCTGAAGTCCCAGTTTGCCCAGAAACCGGCAGGAATCGCCCGGATCACGAGCGAGAGGCAGCCCAAGCAAGCGGCATTTCGTTTAGGTGGCCGCACGACTTGCGCTGTAACGCCTGCCTTCTGCCCGGCTGGCGGGGGGCTCCCGGGGTCGCCCCGCTCGCCGAGGGGTGGAAGAATTGCGGCAGTGTTGGAGGCGAGGAG
>NW_009597350.1:0-13154 GCF_000690535.1 Cariama cristata
TGGGAAGGGCTTATGATGGAGAAGTCCACGGAGGACTGTCTGCCCTGGGAGGGACCTCAGGCTGGAGCAGGGGAGGAGTGTGAGAAGTCCTCCCCCTGAGGAGGAAGGAGCGGCAGAGACAGCGGGTTATGAACTGACCCCAACCTCCATTCCCGGTATCCCTGCACCACTGGAGGAGAGGAGGCAGAGAATTCAGGAGTAAAGTTAAGCCTGGGAAGAAGGGAGGGGTGTGTTTTAAGATTTAGTTTTTATTTCTTGTTATCATACTCTGATTTGATTGGTAATAAATTAATTAAACTAATTTCCCCAAGTTTAGTCTGTTTTGTCCATGATGGTAATTGCTGAATGATCTCCCTGTCGTTATCTCAACCCACATGCCTTTCATTGCATTTTTCTCCCCCTGTCCAGCTGAGGAGGAGTGAGAGTGGCTTTTTTGTGCTCTCGCAGACACAGCAGTGGAGTGATAGAGTGGCTTGGTGGGCACCTGGCATCCAGCCAAGGTCAACCCACCACACTGTAGAAAAGGAGGATTAGATGAGGCTCCTACATGGAGAGGTCGTTCCATATGTTGGAGTCAGGCTGCTGCTGGAGTGAAGTCCTGCACTTGGAATCTTAGCTCAGATAATCTAGGCACCTGCAAACCAAATTTTTCCTTCTCTCTAAGAGTTTAAAGCACTTTCAAACTTTGTGATCTGCATGGGTCTTGCTTAATCATGAGAAAGTTCCCAAGTTCTGCCTTTGTCTTTGTTGAGCAGATCATTAATTACTTTATCTGAGGTCTATTTCATTTTTTGAGGGCTATCTTCACATACTAAGAGCATTCACTGTGCCCTGGCATTAATCCAAACCTACATTCTAAGAGCCTGATTCTCACCTCTCTGTTGAGGATGGCATTCTGTCATCCTGTGAAGGGTTATTCAAGGCTGACTAAAATAGTTGACTGCAATCAACTTTAATTCACAAAGTGTAGCTTTTCTGGCAGTGACACTGGCAGAGAGTCTATTACATACTGAAAACTGGAATCAGCCAGTGATGGGATAGAGTTCGTTTGCTGTGATAGCTGGATTTAGCATTTAAAGCCAATAATAATCACAGAGTTTTGGAAATCACTTAAGATTTCTGCTCCTCCTACTGTACTGCAGACTGCAAAAAGGGTCCCAGAGTAGGGCATGTTGGCTCTCACACTGGCTTTGCAAACTGCAGGGATATTGGGCAACTGGCTTCATACAACAAAAAAAGAATTTCTTCTCAGTAATTATGGCCATGATTCTGCAAGGGGCCAAGTATGTGATAGTTTCCCTGATGCTTTGGGTACCACTCTTCACAAAGCAATAGCCCTTTATAATACGTAGTGTAGCCTGTCTTCATTAAGTGCTGGTAGATTCTCCTGAGTAAAGTTCTTGCGGTGTCATTATAATGCAGAGATTTTGTAGATGTTAAAGTAAATTATACTGAATAATAGCTGATTTTATATATAGTTTCTTCATGCTGGTAAAAGTAAAGGAGGTTTAGGCTGTTTTGCATTGCCTAAGGGAGACATTATTCAGTAGATTCAACTTTTTAATATTTTTTATTTTTTGCTGATTTAGGGAATAATAGCCACAGATGTGACAAGCAGAAGAGAGGATGCCTTTTATTTCACTAGGCAGGGACATGTACTTTCTGTTTTCAAGTTGGTTATGCCTAAATTCATACATTTAGGCACCCACAGTTTATATTACCATCTTTATAAAGTTACAACACAAACCCAACCTCCCCTAGCTCCTCCAAACTGCCTTAAAAAAGAAACAAGGCCAGACCCCCAGCAGGTGGCAGCCAACTCTAAAATATGACGAAATTAGCCCACTTCAGAGTATGAATAAAAAGACAGCACGCAGGTGATGCAGAAATAAGCAAGCAGTGCTTTAAGAGGCAATTTCACATGCTTATTGTCCTACCTTTAGGTTCTGAATCTTATAACCTTTAGAATGTCTTCATAAAAGAGATGGCAGCTTCCCTTGGTTTTAGGTGAAAAAATTACACTTCTTTAACCTGTGATAGTTTAATATTGCTGTATTATCAGAAGAGTTACCATCTCTGATAACTAGTATTTCCCCTGAAAAATGCCTGTAAGTTTAAAATAATATTTCCCAACTTATTATTGATCATTTAGATCAGATACGAACATAAATACTGCTTATTTTTCCGAAACAGTACTGAAATAGTCAGCAATCATTATTTTACATATATCTCCAAACACAACCTGTATAAAAGTACTTTTGAAAAAATCGTTCTAAAGCATCAGCAAGTATCCTTACACAGATACAGAATGAGCACTAGTAGCAGGTCCAGTGTAAGAGAAGATGTTTTTTGCAATGCAACTTATAGTATAATGACTAGTATCTGTTTTCCTGTTATTTGTGTTACTATAAAAGAATTATGTTTCAGTGGCATTATCATAGGACACAAATTATTAAACTGATTTTTCAGTTAGTAGTTAGTACTACAAATTACAAGCATTATATTCCATTAAAAAAACCCAATCCATGTCAAAATATATCCATTTGGTGAATCCTTTATTGAGAATTAGCAAACAGTTCTTTTTTAGTGGCCAAGATATAGCCACCCTGTCATCAGAGGGGCTGAAATTTGCCCTTATATGTAATGCTGATTGTCCAGTTAAGCCTACCAGCTAAAGGGCTATTGTCATGGGCAAGAGAAGCGATTCCTGGTGACTGGGGAGGAGCATGTTCTCCAGCCTGCTCTGGGTCTGGCCAAGAAGTGGCTTTCAACCTTCACTACTTCTTGTCCTTGTCTGTATTCCAAATTCAGCCTGCTAGGTAGGGCACGCAGGGACAGACTGAGTCAAAAGATAACACATAATAAGAGCCAGTTATGCAAGAGCATGATTTGGGTATACTTGATGAGTGAAAAACCGTATGTTTGAGCAGGCACTGATTGCAAAATTCTAATTGATTTCTTTAGGAGACTCACTGTTTGCCCTCCAGCTAGAGTGATGTTGGTAGATCAGGGTGTGAATGCCACTGCTTAGCTAGCAAGGTGCATTGTATTTAGTGCCTGTTATCAGACTCCCTGCAGTGCTTAACTCCAGAGTTTGAAGATTCCCCAGTGCATATTCATACCCAAATCTTTGGGCTTCATTCTCACTCTAGTTCTTCAAAAATTTTATTATGTAAACCAAAATTGAATCACTTCTCATTCTTCACATGGGAGAGTTTTAAGAGGGGAGCATGCTAATCTCAGATTTGCAAACAGAATTAAGTCTAGATGCTAGATTTAATCTAATTAATTTAATTTAACCCAGAATTAAGTCTGAAAGTGGACCAAAGGAAGGAGCTGAAAGACTGTTATGGTTGTGGATCTCCAGTTTGGTTAGTGTGAACAACTATCGGCTTTGGGGCGTTACAGCCTGTGCATCTTGTAAAGAAGCAGTCCAGTTCAGGTTGTGCATGTGAACAATCAGAATTTCTGTTCTGAAAGTAAAGTTGTTTTAGCTTTTTATCTTTCAGAATGAAACAATTTTACCAAGATGTAAAGACTTTTTGGTCACTGCAGTTTTGCTGAATCTTTGTGCTTGCACCAGTGACTGAGGTATCTTACATATTCTGCATCAGACCTTTTCAGTTTGCTTTAGAACAAGAACTGAACTGAAAATCTTTCCATATTTTCCTGCAATTCTTAGGACATACAAGTCTGACTTCTTCAGAAGATGCTTTTGGAGATGGAGGGGGTTTACCTGATCTCAGATAGGAATGTATGCCACAGCGATTACAATCTGCTTTGCTCAATTTGCCCTGCTTTTGCATACTTCTGCTTAAAATGTCACAAGATCTTAAGGTAACACAGTAACATCAACACATAAGAGCAAAGGACAAGGAATCTGTGAACTCTGTCCTCTCCTGATAAGGTACCAGATTTTCTTATATGAATGCTTATGATGCAGATGACTTAATTTTAAAATACATAAAAAAATGTGAGGTTTGTGTAGCAATTAAAGATAATTTAATATGCAATCTTTTTAATGTTACTTTTTTGCTTATTTGCCAAGAACTAGTTAAAAATTCCTTTTTTAAAAAATTTTATTTGTTAATAGTTGACAACACTGCAGCTTAAGACACTAGTTCTGAGCTGACTACTGCACCTAGGTAATTGTGCAAATGAAAGAAGGTAGCTGCACCTTTAAAACTAGCATAGTTTAAAAATTTTCTCATGTTCTTTAAATGATTTGGATCCTACCATTTCTCAGCATTACAGCTCACCTTTAACACTGAGGAGTATTAAAATATTTTGGTGCTCTTCAACTAATTGAAATAATTCAAAGTCCCATGGGCTTTATTAACGAGCTTGCCTTTCCGTACCTGTGAAGCTTCACGGTGTGCAGTTTTTCTGTAATGTAGTTGAATTAGGTTTTTTCCCTTTTGAATAAGAAACTAGTTATTTTTCTATGACTTAGTGCACTCAAACTCTCCAAGTCAGTTTCATCCTTTGGAAACACAGTATGAAATTATATAAATGGGACAATCCTTGATTTAAGTTTTCAAAATCTAGGAAGTATTTTGACATATAAAACATCACATTACAATTAAATGTTGATTTTTCAAATGTTATCTTGGGTTTGGTTTTGTTTCCTGTTGCAGATACTACTTCTTGGTAACTACTGACTTTTAAAACAATGATCACTGTAAATACATGAACTAATTTTCCAAATTGCTGAGAGATCACAACCCCCAGAAAATCAATTGAACTCTATCTGTTTGACAAGAAACAGATTCACAGCTACTGTTATGTTATATTTGAATACTAATTACACAAGAGATGACAGAGTGTGAGAGAAAAGTGTGCATGGGAGACAGAGGGACATGACAGAAGTATTAGAATTACAGGAAGAGCATCTAACTAAAACTTCAAAACTTCCAAGGAACTTAGTAAGGAAAGTCTGTGTGAATGTTGAAACTATAAACTGAGTTGTAAAGTAAATATTCAATTATCTGCTTTAAAAAAAAAACATTATAGAAGCATAGAAGGTTTTCTGATATACTTAAAAAAAACTTAAAAGCTGCACTCATTTAAGAGAAATGACAAATGAGGAATTCATTTCAGCAGAGTTTCTTTGCCTGTATCTTTTGATTAATTCAGTATTGTACCATTCATGCAATTCATGTTTTTCTTCAAGGTAACAGTAACGTCACTACATCTGAAGTCAATCAAAGCTTCTGAGGTCTTTGAGTAGACACTTGCATTGAAGACAATATTTTCTTTCAAATACCATGACTATATATAAATATACACAATTAAGATTCCTCTAGACAGACCTGAATTAGGTCTAAGGTAAAGACATTGGGATAAAAACTTCAAATTTTGAAGGAACTAATTAATCTTTTGTTTAATTTGCTTTCCAGAGTTCCACACATGTGTAGCTATGTGTGATATATCTATCTGTTCCAATACATAGATGTACTTGTGCAAACACTATGGCGTTGAACAGACAGTAACAATATGAATTAATTTATTCTTTCCATTTACACATGTGCATTGTGTTATTTAGTCTGATTTTCTTATTTTGCCTCCTTTATTTCCCCAAACAAATCCTTACACTTTTCTTCAGAACATTACATTGCTCTTATTAATTTTAATCTGAGCTTTCCTGTTCAGAGGAGTTGCTTGATTTTACAAAACAATTGCGATGAAATCAGGAAGAAGTCTGCTCTTTCAAAAATCCCCAAAGAAAATTACTTAGTTGTGTTTGTTCTATATTCCTATGACTGGAGTGACTATAGGAAAATTTTTTTAAACATGTCTGAATCATTTTTTTCAATTTCTGCCTAAATTCTCCCCATCTCTCCCATTTCTATTCACAACAAAAATGAGGAAGTGTAGAACGGAAACATACAGACAGCTTAATAATGTGCTGGAAAGTAAACCCCAAACAACCTGGATGCATTCCCACATACAGATCTTGCAGTCTTAGTTTTTCAGTGAAATAATCTCTTCTCTAACACAGCGTATTAGGGAGGACATCAGAGAACCTATTTAAAGAAGAAGTTGTTATCAACTAGGAAGCAGTAATGCTGATAAAAAGTAAATAATCTGAAAGTGAAATAGAAGGGAAACTGCAAATTTCAAAACATTCAAAGGCATGTTTTTTAAAAAAGTGTTTTAAAACTGTTCTTTTCTGCATTCACAGGTTCTGGTCTGAGAGCAAATATGAAAACAAATGCAAGCAAAGACGTCATAGTATTTCTACCTTAACAAGAACAAAATAAGATAAGAGATATTAAAATATTTTGTTTCCACTCATGTTCTTTTCAGCAGTTCTCTCATCTAGCAAAATACTTAAATTCATATTTTACAGTAGAAATGATAGAACAACAGGGAGAGATCTCTCAAGAATATCCAGTCCATACTCATTCTTTGGTGCACAATAAAATGTACCTACATCATTCCCACCGGATATTTATCTACTATACTTCTTAAAAGCATCACTGAAGAGAATCTTACATCAGAGGAATAGGACTGTTGCAGTTGGAAAGCTTTCCTTAAAAATCTAAATAATTATTTAGTATATGTTTTCCTTACTTTAAAATAAGAGGTATTTTTCCCCTTGTAATTACCACTTAGGATCAAGTACAACAATTGTTCATATGATTTTACAATACTGGAAGTCATTGCAGTCATTTCATATATTGGAAGTCTTGATATACCATGTCCTTTCTTAGGATTCTCTTTCCTATTAAGAAGAGTCAATTAAGTCAGTTGCTCTTCTTGGTACTGACTTTGGTCTTGGCCGTTTTTCCACAATTTGTTCACTTTGTCAAGGTCATTTTGATTTCTTATTCTGTCCTCCAAAGAACTTGCAAATATTCCTAGCTTGATATCATCATTAAATTTTATAAGTGTACTCTCTATTCTGTGATCCAGGTTGTTAACACTAATCTTATGAACATGTCACCTGGAACAGCGTCAAAAGCCTTATTGATGTCAAGGTATAACATAACCTCTGAGTCCCTTTTATCCACTAGGTCAGTTGCCTTGTCAAAGAAAGAAATTAGAGTAGTTTGACATGATTTGTTCTTGGCAGATCCACACCACTTTTTTAAAGTTGTCTCACTATTTGCTAGATACTTACAAATGGGTTGTTTTATGATCTTGTGTAGTGTTCTTCCAAAAATGAATCTAGGCTGGCTGGAACAGATTTGTCCAGAACATCCTCCTCTCACCTCTGCTGTTCTTTAGAGAGAGCTACTGTATTTACCTGCCCTCTTCCCCTCCTTCCGGTACTGCTAATAGTAAATGTCTTAAGCACAGCACAGCTAAACAGTCATAACTAGTTTCCTTGGTAGTACTGAATAAATCTATCAGGCTTTCTGAAGTTAAGCATCCCTAATTCATCTTAATATTCTCCAACCTTCTGTTTCCTTTTTTTGATCCACACTTCTGTTTAGAAACATTCTGTTTTACAAATCTACCATTTTAATGATTAAAAGATTTTATGAAAAGACATTGACTATTCCACTCTATTTCCTAAATCTACCATTTGCACTTCTGTCTGCCTAAGTACAAAATTGATGCATTTCTCTTCTTTCTCTTCCAATGTAGTTATGCAAATTTATGTGTGGAAACACAGGTAACACTTCTTGTTTCTTTCTGTGTTCTCTGCTAATGGTAAATCATCTTTCAGCTTCACCTTTCTGACATTTCTCTCTGTATTTTTTTGTGCTATTCCCATTGTTGGGTTCCCTACTTGGAGGTCATTAAAGGCCTTATAATATAGAAGTGTTTGTCTATTTCTAAACTTTTCCTTCATATTGTGCATTTCGGCACTTAATATGTAATGTCTCCTTTAGAAGCCATCAGGTTCCTAAGTCTGTTGAACCGGTTTTTGAAGTCTGTTGTTCTCATAATGCTTCTCTTTCCAAAAAAATTAATAATTCCCACAGACTGTTTACTAACTTCAAATTGTCACCTTCCTCTTTAATATTCATTAAAATAAAATTTCTTATTCCTTTCCAGTGTGGCAGGAATATTTCAAAAAGTTTTGGACTGCTCTATTCTATCACACTGTATAACTTTCAGAACAAATAACTATTATTACTATGTGAAACGCTCTGGAAGTTTTATTTGCTTTCAAATATCCTCATCTACATTCTCTTTATAGCAGGAGACCTACTGTAAATCCTTACTATGTTATCCTTTTCTCTTTTATTCTTTCATAGACACAATGGAACTTTCTTCCACTTATTCCTTCCCTCAAATTCCAGTCCAGACTTTAATTGTACAACACGAATGGATTTATATGAAAACAAGTTATTGAATCAGAATGTAGATTCCAGTAATGCAGCCACATTGCTCATAGGAAAAAAGGTTTATAAAGGATTATAGCTCACTTATTCTAGGCTTTGTGAAGAGGCTAGATGATACAGCAAAATGATATTGCAAGGAGTTAAAGTCAGACCTGATAAAGCAGGGAAGAGTAGAAAGCAAATGCCAATCTCTACAAGGCAGAGGAAGAAAGAAAAAAAAAATCCAGATAAGAAATTTAACATTAGAGATCTGGGGTTTCTTGAACCATGTGATTATGAATATGTAATTCAAGCTACAAATACTATGATATTTTGTTTTGTTACATTTTGGTCATAATGATAGACATAATTACTACATTACAGATTTCTCAGTCATTTTGGAATGCCAAAATTGCTTGTGCAGAATGATTATGCCTTTGTTTTATTATCAGTTTTAAGAAGATTAAGAAATTTGGAAGTGGAAAAAACAAACACAGAAAAGAACAGCAGCAAAAAAAAAAAAAAAAAAAATCTATTTTAGGAAATACTACCCCAGTCTTCAAATTTAGTTCATAAAACATGTGTGTGTGTTTTGACTGTGATTTCCAGTAGGGATTTTTAAAGTGGTCCCATGGTATTTTACCTAATAAAAACCATGTTTTTATATTAGAAAACAGCACGATATTTCTGTGATTTAGTTCTACACTGGAACAGGTGGATTATTTACCTTTTCTGAGTGACCTTTATCTATCTGCCAAGTTACAGCTATGTGGTTGTAATAATCCTCACAAGAGTTTTCCTCTTTGAAAGTTGTTAGCCATGCTGGAGTACAGACTTAATAGCACCTTCAGAGAATAGCTACTGAAAGGCTCTCCTGTGCACCTTGTTAGAGTGGAGTATGAGTTTGACATGCAGCATACACTGGGTAGTCCATAACTTCTTGTTTGTGGAGTCATAGGTGGACAATTTATACTTCTTTCCCTCCTATTTCTACATTTGCTGATGATAACTAAGAGGCATATGGAATGGGCTCCACGGGCTCCTGTTCAGTCCACGCACTGTTTTTTTGCCCTGTCCCCACGTTCTTGTCACTTCTCATATGGTCTCTTTGATGGCTGCTTCCCTATCAAAGACTAGCCACACCACATCATGAATAGAGTTGCAATTTTCTGATAAAGCACCTCCAGAGAAGAACTTCAGTGGCACGCTATGGAACATAAGATGTCCTTTTGTCATAGTAGTCTCCACAGCATAGGGTCAAATATCACAGTTCTGTTACGCAATATCTAAAGAGGCAATATCATTCGGGGCATCAGAATGGTCTTAATAATGAACACAGAACTACCTAAAGTAATTCAAAGAAACAATAAAATGATAGCATCTTATAACTCTACTTTTGTGAAGATTACAGTCTAGATTTTGTCTTGAGGCTTCCAAGCTCAGTTAAAACACAAAGGATCAGTCACTCACCTCTTTCCAGATATCATTTTGGAGACACTAATCTTCACTTTATTTAAAGAACCCAAATATTCATTGAAATCTATAGATGATCTATATTTGAAGCTATTGAGTAGCTTTTGTATGCCATCATAATAGCAGCATAATTACATCTTTATGAAACGTGGAAACCACTCATAGCCACTATGAATTTCTTAGGGACCTTCAAGAACAACACTTTCTTCAATATCCTTTTTCTATAATACTTTCACTCTTTAGCAGGCCAAGACAAAATTGAGAACAAACTAGTGTTGTTGGAGGAATATATCTACATCCGTACTAGCAAGTAATTTAGCACATCTGGAGAAGATCACTAGATAGGAGCAGCTGGGGTTGGAAGACTTGCAGCCAATCCGCATGTAATTTCAGGACTTGACTTGGGATTAGCTTCAGTTGGGCCCTCTGAGCCAAATATCCTCCCCATACACATGATGTGAAGCTGACTAGTCACTAGTTCAACACTTCATGTTTCTTTGGGGATCACATGTGGTATATGCCTATTGTGGAACTAAGATCTAGTTTCCTCAGAAAGGAGCCTAACTAATGGTTACCAAAACCATTTTGTCAGTGCAGCCAGGGCACGGTAACTGAGGATGTCAAACCTGGACTACTTCTCTGAACTGAAATGATAAGGTAGATGCAGCTAATGCTGACTGGAATAACAGTACAAAACCAACCCATTGCTAGACTTTACTGGATTTTGAGGAGGCACACCACATCTGATAGTCCTAAAAATACTGGTTATTTAAAATCCATGTAAAACAAGGCTCAAAAAAAAATATAGCATCAAAATATATTGACAAGGAACACTACTACCTTACACAAATGAGAATCCCTGTATGAGGTCTGAAAATATTAAGTCATAAGCCTTTGTCTTCCTCAGGGGCATGGCAAAAGGAATAGACAGAATTAGATTGCTCTGACATATTAACTACCTGCGACAAGCAATGTATGCTTTATATTTTATGTTACTGGTGATTTCCTACCAGAGCCCTAACTATATAAAAATTTATCAGTTTTTTTTCTGTTTTTTGAAATCATGTAGGGATATTTACTTGTTTGAATGATTAAACCAGAAGAATAGATGTACAAAGATAATCTAAGAACAGGTGAAGGAAATGCAAAGAAGGACTGTGATCTTAATACTTATAGGCAGCCTTGGAGTCTAGCAGTGGATTGTAAAGCACATTAAGCAGCCAGCTTTTGACAGGCTGTCTTATCGTACTGATATAGTCTTACCAGACATGGGAACTTTTCAGTAAACCACATGATTAATGCTAAGGGAAAATTGTCTTCTCAATCACTGTTACACAGTCACTGCATTTTGTAGAATTATAGGATATTCAAAGGACATTGGTTTCTATCTATCTGTAGTTGATAAAGACAAAATTCCCTAGACTTCTATGGATACACTACTCATCTAAGCTGGCAAAGCCAACTAGCTATGTTTGTGAGGGCACTATCAAAATCTCTGACAAAGACTGTCATTTTCTTGGGAGTTTTGTTGTAGGGCTTGGAAGAGGAATCTGTAATAGATAGACTAACTGTAAGCATTAGAGGAAGATGATTTATGACACATCTAGAGTATATGAGCGCTTTAATAAGAATACAATACATAAAAGTAGCATAAGGTACTTTCTTTACAGCCCTTTTGTAACACTATTAACTATTGCTGATCAAAAGCATTAATATCATTGTTAGAATTAGTATTACAATTAATGTTAAAATTACTGAGACTTCTTTATCTCCCCAAAAAGGATGATTTTGGAAAGCACACAAAATGGTTTTAGCTGAAACAATTTGAGAGAGCAAGAGAGTCCTTAAAGGCACAGTAAATGGGCATTTTCAAATAAAAAGATATGCACAGTAAAAACTGAGACAGACCAAATCATGTTTCATACTCATGAAATATGAAATCCGAAAGACTGATACTCAACAGCAGCCATGTTTGCCTTCAAATTTGAAAAAGTCTTAGCAAAAGAGGATGGAAAGTTTAATATGTTTGCCTTGTCTGATCCCTTGCCTATCATGGGAAATTTAAACAATTAAATGAAGAGATTAAGGATATTGTTGTCTAAGTGTGTGTAAAACAAATTTTAATAAATAGAGAGGAATGCTTGATTTCTGTATACAACAAGGAATTAAAAAACTTTAGAAATCAGAATGTCAGATTCTGTATACAGTAGCTATTGTCAAAAAATGGAGATCACAGACTACTCAAGTTAATTCTGGGATCTCATAAATACTGTATTAGTGTTAAGAACTTATCACAGATAGTGGTGACTCACAGATAGAGTGTTTTTTTATTTTATTCGTTGAATAAAAGATAGATGGAGTTATTGTTTCTGAGGTTTGTTAAGAACTGCATTCTATTACCTAGGTATTAAGTTTTCATTGAACTTTAACACATTGAATGCAAAAAAAACCAAAACCCAAAAAGAAGTCCATTACCCTACTTTTGATATTTGTTTTTTATATCTAGATTTTATTTTTACATATCCTTAATAATTTATTTCTAAATAATATTTATAGTAAATACTATATGTATACCTGCACTATATACATATAGACATATTTATGCTAATTTATTTATCTATATAAATATTGTATATATTTAATGTATGTTTAGGAGTGTGTGTGTATATATATGATATATACTCTGGCAGAAGAAATGGGAAGGAAACAATGCCTGTAGGGCTGGCCTGGGAAGCTGTGTTCCTTTCTGTTGGATCTACTTACAAACGATGTGATGATTTGCAGATTTAAAATTAAAAAAAATTAGACAGAAAAATTCAAAGGAAAATGAAAAGAAGGTTAAAACAAGGTTTTAAGAATGGCAAACAAAGTGTAACAGAAAGGAAAATATGAAAACAATTACACAAAAAAATAAGGTATTTCAAAAAATGTAATTCAAAAGAAACAAACTGATCAAGAAGCAGACTGAAAGAAAAGAGATTGATACTTCTTTATTCCATCATGATGAGCACAATGAAGCACCTGGCTGTGGTATCGAAAAGAATAAGTTTACACTTATAAAAGGAGAGAGCAATGTAACAAATTTTGAGAGACTGAACCGAACGAAGGAACTTTGAAAATGGGAACCCTGCAAACAAGTTGAGAGAGAATAGCAAGCAAAGAAGGAGATGGAGAACTGTTGGGAAACTTTGCCAATTACTTTGCCAAACTTACAGTAAAACTGTAGTGGTGAATGGCAGAAACTGGGAGTGAGGGACAAAAGAGGAGGGAGTAATGCTGGGGAATCAGCTGAATTTTGATATTCTACTCAAAGATCAAAGTATACGGAAAATCATGTGATTCAACATTAATGTTCACCAGCAGATTAAGTATATAAATAAATATAAAAAAATATTTCATAAA
>NW_009597351.1:0-895 GCF_000690535.1 Cariama cristata
AATTGTATCATATGCATACGCTATTTAATCGTGTATCTATTTTTACAGGTTTTGATTTTCTTTATGTAAATTTTTTTAAAAATAAACTTACAATTAATTAATCAATGCTACCTTCTTTATGACTTTATCTTCTGAACTGGAATAATAAGATGTTTAAATTAAGGTACAGAAATAAAATACATAAATGAAATCATCCCCAAATTTCAGCAAATTTCAATTTTGTCTTACAAAAACAACAGCTACCTACAATTAGATTATTTTAACAACAGAGCTTTAATTCATGTGAAGTAGTAATTCTAAAAGTCTTAATACTTTAAATTGTTCAAACACAACTTCTTCTGGTGTATCCTGAGGAGTCTTTAATAAATATTAAGCTTGTGCTGTTGATATTGGTATTCTACATGTGTTGCTGATGTGAAAATCAAAGAGAAGTCCAATACTCTTCTCCTCTATGACTTATATGTTAGATTGTTGTGTTAGTTGCAAGCTTGAAAACCTTTTTGAAAATTTTAATCTGAACGTTTCATGAGAACTGGAGTAAGTGAACTTGATTACACTGTAGTAATCACAATAATGCTCTTTGCAAGTATGCTCTAATTCATTTTATGAATGTAATACAGGAATTATAATTTAAATTTTGGGTATTATTTCTCTTTAAAGCTAGTTAAAGTAAAACATAGAAGGGAAAAATCTCATTACAAGTGTTATATAATTACTGTTGTTTTCAAGGAATATTTTACAATACACAGACTTTTAAGGCTTATATAGGGTTAATACTTAACATGCTAGTTGTTCAGCTTTGACTGTATTTTTGGAGACCAGTCTTTAATTTTGAGATAAAATGAAATCAAAGAACATATGTGCACTAGACTCATTAGTATAAGAGAATAACTTC
>NW_009597352.1:0-212 GCF_000690535.1 Cariama cristata
TGACAGCCAACATGGCTTCACTCAGGGCAGATCGTGCCTGACCAATTTGGTGACCTTCTACGACAAGGTTACAGCATTGGTGGATAAGGGACATCATCTGCCTGCAGCTGACGTCATCTACCTGGACTTGGGTGAAGCATTTGGCACTGTCCCGCACGACATCCTTGTCTCTAAATTGAGACCACAAAGATGATCCAAGGGCTGGAGCACAT
>NW_009597352.1:516-98572 GCF_000690535.1 Cariama cristata
TGATCTAGTGGAAGGTGTCCCTGCCCATGGCAGGGGGGTTGGAACTAGACAGTATTTAAGGTCCCTTCCAACCCAAACCATTCTATGAATCTAGGAACGTAATTTCTGTCAGTTGCTGCTCTGTAAATTAAATACCCATGTGTAGAAACATCAGTTTAACATCGGAAGAAATAGAAAGCCTGACAAGTTAACATTGTGATTGCGGTGTAGACTGCATTCCCAGCAACCCCATAAATAGATCTATCTGCGTGAAATCAGTGAGCAGCTAACTGATAGCAGTCAGGAGTTACAGAGAATAGTAAACGCTATCCATCTCAGAGTAAGGAAACCTTTATGTTTGCATATTACCTTTGTAACCCATAGCAAGGTTCATCTGTATTCCCAGGAGAGTTTCCTGTCCTAGGCCTAAGTACTGCAAGTGCTACTTGTCTCCAAGGTCTATGGCACTGTCTTTTCACTTTGAGCGATGCTTCTTGTACAAGCATGAAAACACCTATGTGCAGAGAGTTGCTTCACGATCAGTCTCTCCTGAAGGCACTATTCGGTATCCTTATCCTCTCTCGAGCATGTGTTGTTTTCTTGTTAGTGATACACTTGCAGAATGGGCGAAAAGTATCAGTAGCTGTAAAGGAACTGGAAAGCTGTTTTTCAAAAACTTAGAAAGTGGACACCTTTTGACCTACTATGTCAAATGTGCATAAAGAAGTAGTGGCACGATGGCAACTCTACTGCAGCACATGGCACTGCTTTCTCCCATCAGAGTTTTGAAAATAGATCTTGCTTTCCGCAGAGAAGCAGTTTTTACAGGATGGAATATGAGTACTGTGCAATATTTAGGAGGTTGACCTATGGAATGAAATACAGTATTTTTTGGCAACTCGGTGTTGAATAACTAATATGAGTTCTGGGAAAAGTCTAGTACCAAAGCAAATTATTATGGCATGTATTGTCACCATGCCAAGCGTGTTTCACTGTGGAACATCTCCTGCTACAATTACTTGAACATTTGTGAAGTATTATAGAAGTCAGAAATATATTCTCTCTTAAGTTCTTTGCTCTTACTTCCATAAAATTATGTGATTTGCTCATGTAGTATATTATTTTGCAAGTATTTTTATTTCTGCAGTTCTCTTGCTTCTCAGTCCAAAGAACTGATCATGAAGTTGGTTCACTATGAAGTGAAATTAAAATTAATACTATAAATTTATTGAGAATTAGTATTACTTTTTGGTATTTCAGCATTCTAAGCAGAGGGTTGTGCATGTAGGGAGAGAACAGACTTTTTATAGTTCTGAATCACAAAAAAGTAGCTTGTTTTCTAAGTCGTTATGTATTCATAATTTTAGAATTTGAATTGTGGCTTCTGGTTCACATTTACTAGTAGTTAATGATGTCGCTTAGGACCTCAATTCAGTCAAGTAATTGTTCATTGCCAGATAATGCTCTTTCATCAGTCAGTCACTGGTTGATTTCTGTAGATGTTGGGAGAAATAAAAGGCAGGAATCTTTTTAAAAGCATGGGTTTTTTCCACTATAAATGGCCAAGTTTGTTTGGTTTTCTCGATCGTTTTTTTAAAGTTTGAGTGGATGAGTGGATAGATAACATAATTGTGTGTGTGTATATATATATTTCTTAAATACACCTTTATTATGAAAACGCTTAACACTAAATGTATATTATCTATTCAAGCCACAGTTTAAGTTGTATACGTTAATTACAGGTTTATCAATAGATTATGGGGAGAACAAACTTTACTGGATCAGTTCAGGAAATGGAACCATAAATAGATGCAACTTGGACGGTGGGCATCTTGAAATAATAGAATCAATGAAAGAAGACTTAACAAAAGCCACAGCTTTAACCATTATGGGTAAGTTCCAGTGGTAGTAACTTAGTTTTTAAATATTTGGAATCTAATTAATAATGAAATAGCAAAAGCTTGGAGAAGCTACTGCTACTGGGTTTTTTAATGTAAATAATACATACAGTACATTCAGTAGTGAGACTATTTTGTTTGTGAAAAAAGTTTTTTATATTTCATTGAACAGACAGTTTGTGATCTGTATTACAAGTTTGTGTTTCTAAATATAGTCTTGCATATATATACACAGGATGAAGGTAACAGACTGGCTTATATTTACTGTAGTTACTTGTAAAACATGTTGGAAGGAGATATGTTACACTCTATTACAATGATTTATATGTGAGTTACTTCTGCTGCTCACTTCTTTTCACTATCTTGGTTCAGAATAGCTAGTGTTTGTTGGATAGGCCTGCACTTTGTTGGATAGGCTTGCTTTAAAAATACAAGGCAAGTTTTGTGTCAGAAGGAGTCATGAATGTTGATATAGACAAGTTGTCTTTTGTTGATTTGATTGTGACTAGAAGTAGAATGAATAAATGACCTTTACTTTAGGGAGCTATTGGAAGTCTTTAATATGAGATGTTGTAAAGAGTATTTGTTCATACTGTCACTGAGATGTCTGTGGTATCAGGTCTTCAACTGTGATTCACAGAAGCTACAACAGTGATGATCCATCTGGGATATTGAATGAGGAGCTTATAGCTATCATTTAAAGAAAAGTGTTTCATGCCTGTTTGCATGAAAGTAGTTGAATTTTTGCACGTGATGAGAATTTCTGCTGTGCAGTTTTTAAACATACATGCATCTATTATTCCTTGTTTGGGATGCTTTGTTCTGTGTTTGATGGGTGATAGCAATTCATCTTACTCAAAATTGGTAAACAAAACATATAATGTGATTGGGTTTTTCTGTTTGTTTTGCTTTTGGGTTTTGCCTTTGTTTTGGAGCCATAGTTGTGATAAACTGCAATATGACATTGCAGTACAATTCTGTATATAAATCTGTTGGAGAAAAGTGCAAACAAATACAATATTATAAACAGTACTGTATGTGCTGACTGAAAAACATGAAAAGCTTCTGTATTCATTTCTCCTGTATGTTTTTATATTGTGGAACATACTGTAGCAACATAAATGCCATCTATTTTCCTGAACTGCTGGTGGCTTTACATCAGCTTCTTACAGTCAGGCTTTTGTGCATGTAAAATGGATCAGAACAGAAAATCCAATGCGATACGAAGCAAGATAAGGGATCTGTGATTGATAAATGATCATAACTAATAATATATAAAGAAGAATGAATAATTTGTTCCAATGTAAGATTTAATGTGAGTGCGTGAAAATTTAACACCTCTCCTGATCTGTTTGCCTACACATTTAATAGGAAACTTTAGCAGGTGAATTATAGTAATTACAATGTTTATTGCATCGGTTGTTGTCCCTTTCATAAATTTTCTTTACTGCTTTTATCTAAAAACACAGTAAACACATAAAACCCAACATGAGCTAGAATGTTTCTTCTCTCTGTGTGTACGCAGCTAACTTTTTTTACCCTTTGTATTCATCAGTGACTGAAAAGAAAACAGATACAATATCTGTGCCCAAGCTCTTAAAACCATTTTGTGCCATTTAGGTTCCACTTAGTGCTACAGAGTCCCATAGGCTTCTACTGTCTTTTCCATTTTTCTGTCTTTTGCATTTAGTGTCTCCCCAGCTAAAAGCAGAATTTTGGACAGCTTATATTTTTTGTTTCTTTATTTTAAATATATGATCTTGTCATATTGTTGGGTTCTGTTTCCACTGGGGCAGAAAGAAAGAAGAGATATTGGAGTTTGGTATTTTGAGGCTGTCTTTGTACAGTACTCTCACCAGGTCATACATACACTGGTCAGTTGTTGATCATCAGAACCTTTATTGGTTTGAAGAGCTAAAACAAGGAAAAGGTGGAGGCAATGTCAATGGATTGAGGGGACAGGGTAATGTGATCTGAGACAGCCCTGATTTCCATGTCCCCATCCTCCCCACCAAGGGTAGATGCACTGGGGGGGAAAGGATTGTCAGAAAAAGTGCTGAATTTCTAATAAATTTACTGTATTGGTGATCTCTTCTAGCACCTCAGTCCTCCTTGCTCCTGAAAATTTTTTAGCTGTTTGTGAAGCATGTCTTTACTAGCATCTTCCCCAGCCGTTAGAGTCTCCTTGTCAGAAAGCACAAACTCCCAGAGACACCTGAGGATAATCCAGTAGTCTGCATGAAGAGCCAGTGTCTTCCATTCTGTGTCTGGACAGTCTTTTGCGCAGAAAACTAACAGATCTTCTGATAGTTTCTAGTGGGTTTTGCTATATCTTACAGTTTATGTTCCAGAAGATTTTTCAGAACTATAAAAAACTAATGACTGACAGAGGCTTGGCCCAAGACTGACTTTCTTCCTTTAGTAATCTCTGTACTGTTCTGATATCTCTGTATTATCTTGATCTTTGATTCTGTTATTTTAAAAATGAGAAAAGAAATAAGAAGCAATTAATAATGCTAACTAGGTCAGTAAAGTTTTGATTTGCTTTTTAATATAGCTTATGGAGTAGTTCAGAGCTTCACCAGGCAATGGGGATTGCCACTCCCCTTTAGTACTACTCCTCAATCTTCTTCTTGTACATCATTGCTTTTCAATCTCTCTATTTTAGTGTTGCAGTTTAGCTGTTATAAACTGTTTGGAAGTTACCACTAGTGTTTCAGACGTTTACTGTTGTTTAGTCCTTTCCAGGCTCTGTTTAACATTTTCCTACTGTTATATCCTTTAGTGGGAGCGTGTAGAGGGTAATGATAAGACATGAAAAAATAATGTTAGCAAACAAGTTGGTGCCAGAGTGACTCTCAGGTTTATTCTTGAGGGAATTGGAAACAAGTTATATAATTCACATCTTTCTGTGTTTTGGTTCTTTCATTTATTGGTTTTCTACTCAGTGGTGTCAGTCATATTTCTTTTTCCATATGCTGAGCTCCAAAATTCCTAGTCCTTTTGTACCTGTTTTTGCTACATCTTTTTGAGCATGATATAGATGGGATGAAAATTATATTCTGTTAGAATATATATTTTATATATATTTGAATATATATTTTGCTTTTCTACTCTTCCCACTTCTTCAAATACACATTCACTGTTGGAAATGTCAGTGCGTGCAACATCAGCCATTTTTAGTGAATTTACCATTCAAAAATGCATGTGAATGTTTTGTTCAATATGTTTCACAGTTTATTGTCTTGCATTTGATCAATGGTAATTTTCTTCTGCTACTATGTTAACTTTTCATTTTATTTTGTTCAAAAACCTCTGAAGTTTCTTCTGGTCTTTTAGAAGCTTATATAATTCACAGCACCCCATGTCCTAATTTTCAACACCTACTACTGACACCATTTAGAAATCGATAACAAATATATCCACTGTTTTGGAAACTCAGGATGTTCCATGTGAGAGAATCTCTGATTTTCTTATATGGTACAGCAATATTCTTTTCAACATTAAGAAAATGCTTCCTATACTTGTGTTAAGGTTTGAGTTTAATGTATTATATTCAGTATCTGATTTTAGCAGTTTTCCTGGTAGCCAGTGTCTGAGTGTGATCAACTTAGATGTATTTGGCATTCTGCATGAAGTCTTAATTCCTGCCTTCCAAATTATTTAATGAAAATGGTTCCTTGACTGTAACTAAAACTGGTTGGAAATTTACCTCTGTGATGAGAACTATATGTACTTCTGGATTGGTGAGCAGACTCGTTATATTACAAGATTTGAATTACTAAGGAACTTGCAGCAATCTCTGATGTATTTCCAAACTGGTGTATTCTTTCTTGAATGATATATGGATCTGAATCATAAACTGAGCATTGCTGAAAAAGTATTGATTAGTTACTGTAAGTTTGTAGCTGAGAAGAAAAAGATACTGAAGGTTTCTGTCAGCAATTCTGGTAGAGGTATTTGATTGGATTTTATATCAAGTCCTCACAGAAATACAGTTTACACAAAATCACAAAATTCAGCTCATTTCACTATAAAATAGGAATATGATGTAGATTGCGTAGATGGTATAACGAGGATATCATTTGTTGTGTGTTGATGATTTTTTTTTTTTTAAAAATACTTATGGTAGAAACCTCAAAGGAAATATTCCATAATGCTAAGTAGTAGCCTTTTTCTAGTTGTTGTTTACTAGTATAAAATAGAGTAACTTCATGTAGTGAATGATTCTATGTGTAAGTGCTGTTTCTGTTGAAATTCATGTAAAAAAAAAATTAAATCAACCATACAACAAAATCAGACATACAGCTTTTCAATGGGAGTGCAGATATTAGAACAATGTATTTTGAACACAACCTGTATATAATACAGCCATTAAGGTGTATTATCAAACAATCAAAATAGTCAGTAACAATTACTGTGTTTCATTTTAGACAGAAAATTTGGGTTCATAGTAATGAAATATATTCATACTACTATTCACTTTGATCATGTGGTTAAATGATATATTGGTTATTTGATTTTTTGTTTTATCCTAAATTTCAAAAATAACATCAGAATGCATTTCTGGTAACTTAAACGGTCGGAGCTCTGACTTTGCTGGATGAAATTGTGAAGTAAAAGGAGCTGCTTAGATCAGGAAACTTCAAATACATACACCTTAATTTTCCAACTCATCGATCTTCTAATTGCTATAACACCATTCATTACCTTAGCATTAATATATGAAATATATCTAGGCAATTTGCCCAGTTCTAAGTACAGTACATAGCTGTCTTCCATAAATACTCAAACTACCATTCATGAAAACTAATGGCCCATCAAAATTTGCATTCAGAGTACTGCTTGAAATCTCCAAAGGACTGTCCACAATGCTAGTGTAGCAATTTTTGGCATTTGAAATTGCTGTTTCCCAATATGTTCCTGTGCTTAATGCTGGTCACACAACAAAATGGATAAATACAACAATTTTAATATATATAACCCAGTTTCAGCAACAAGATTGTAATTAGTGATCAATCAACACTCTCATTAGCATAATCGAGCAAATAAATCATTTAATTTCAGTTTGATATTTAAAGATTTCAAATACTGTTATTTCTTCCCTAGTTTGTGAAAGCAAGTTGTCTTTATGGTAAAGGTAAGTGGTTTTGTAAAATTATCTACTGTATTTTAAAACAAATACAGAAATGGATTAATTCATCCTGATACCAGAAATCACAGATGAGTTATCTACTAAGAGAATGTACTAATAATGCAAAGACAAATAGTTCTAAACTCTGTTTGGAATTATGGTCAAAAATAGCTGTGTAACACGTTGGGGGTTTTTTGGTATGAGCGTCTGTTGTGGCATATATCGGCCACCCGGCAGTTTCTGAGCAGTTAAAACCTGTATTCTTTAGGTCTTAGGGCATAACTGACCAACTGTGACTGCTTTATGTTTTTTGGCAGGTAGTCATAAGAGGTTTGACCTGAAGATATCTGTACTTTGTGGGTGGGTTTTTTTGGTTTGGTGTGTTTTCTGTTTAATGCTGGTTTTGTTTGATTGATTTGTTAATATACCTGAAATGTCAGGATTTGCATGAGCTTTCTCATTTAACTCCACCATACTCTACCCGTATCCCTTTCTAAAACTTGTAGTGTACCATGTAAAGCTTCCATGTAAAAGAAGAATAAATACTAATTCAATAAGATTTTGTAAGTTATATTTTTAATTGAATGTTTATCCATGTCTCATGTTAACAAGGATGGACGAGGAAGATAAAAGAATCATTTTGAAGCATATTTTGAGAATTCACTTGTGATTTGGAGAAATTTTGACTTTTTAACAGTATAGGTGATGTAGGAGACTATTTAACCTCTATGTTCACAGTCATGTACTTCAAGGACTAGTAATGAGTTTATGCTGTGATGGTTTCTGTAGCCCAAGCACAAATACAGGCTGAATAGAGAATGGGTTGAGAGCAGCCCTGAGGAGAAGGACTTGGGGATTTTGTTTGATGAGAAGCTCACCATGACCCAGCAGTGTGCGCTGGCAGCCCAGCAAGCCAACCGTGTCCTGGGATGCATCACAAGCAGTGTGACCAGCAGGTTGACGGAGGGGATTCTGCCCCTCTACTCCGCTCTAGTGAGGCCCCCCCCTGCAGTACTGTCTTCAGCTCTGGGGCCCCAACACCAGAAGGACATGGACCTGTGGGAGAGGAGGCCACAAAGATGATCTGAGGGCTGGAGCACCTCTTCTAGGAAGACAGGTTGAGAGAGTTGGGGTTGTTGAGCCTGGAGGAGAGAAGGCTCTGGGGAGACCTTCAAGCAGCCTTCCAGTACCTAAAGGGGCCTACAAGAAAGCTGGGAGGGACTTTTGACAAGGGCATGGAGTGATAGGACAGGGGGCAATGGCAGAGGAAGAGGGAAGAGTTAGATTACATATCAGGAAGATATGTGAGGTGGTGAGGCAGTGGCAGAGGTTGCCCAGAGAAGCTGTGGATGCCCCATCCCTGGTAGTGTTCAAGGCCAGGCTGGATTGGGGCTTGAGGAATGGTGGAAGGTGTCCCTGTCCATGGCAGGGGGGTTGGAACTGGATGGTCTTTAAGGTCGCTCCCAACCAAACTGTTTTATGGTTCTATGATTCCATGATTCTGCCGTGAAGGGGAAAGAACTCTAAGACCTGACATGTGCGACACCATTGATGGACATTGTCTAGATACTGTTAACTGTGTAAGAAAGCAGCATCAGTCTCATTTAGTAGCTCAGTAAGCAAGAGCGGTACATGATGAAACATTCAGTTGGTGATGTAGGAATGGTTTGGCTCTATACTAATACTAAAAGGGAGAAATGGAATGATTTGTGGTGTAGACAGCTATTGGTAATTGAACTTCTTGATTAAGCATGTGTCATGCCTTCATCTCTTGGTGAAAGAATATGCGAAGTTGGTTACTTGAGGTTTTTGTTTGTTTCCTTTCCCTAAAGAGAGAGGCAAGTCAACAAATTGTGGTTTTGGGAGGCTGTTGAAACCATAGCCAAGCATGAGGTTTTGCACAAAATACTAAAGAAATGCCTGAAAGAGTTTGATGAAGTAAATGATGAAAAACAGCAAAACTATGTTTTTTATGTTTTTTGCTTCCTTCCTGTATTCTAGTCTTAAAAAAAAAAAAAAAAAAAAAAAAAAAAAAATTGTGGATGGATTTGGATATGTAAACCAGTAAGTTCTAGTATACTACGCACAGGACGGCAGTCATTACCAAAATTACTTAATGGGCCCTTCTGATTCGTGATCAAATAGAGGATTTAAGGACTGAAATTGCTTATTCACATACAATCATTTCATGGAAAAAGTTAGCCTAAACATTTAGGATAGATATTTCATTATTGTGGGTCATATTCTCACAGATAAAAAAAAAGAAAAATAAGTCAAATTCCCATGTTTTCACTTATGGACTTTATCACATCGTCACCTTTATATTATTATCTCACACCTGTCTTTTTGTTGTAATTCACACCATCAAAATTGAGCACAAGAATTTCTTATTCTAAGGATTATCTGATAAAAGAATCATTAGATGCAAGCTGCTGTTAATTTAACGGATTGGTATTGCAAGAATGATCTTTTCACTCAGTCAATTCTAGCACCTTTGAATGCATAGGGTGATATATTTCCTTTAAGTTTTACCCAGGTTCCACTGAGACTTCCATTTGTGTCTCCGAAGCTTCATAGTCAGAATATTTTCATTCTGTAGATTGTTGTCTCGTTATATACCTGTGAAGACTACTTAGTAAATGCTTTTTTTCCTTGATATTTTCAGAGTTTATTTTCTTTTGTGCAGTAACTTTTTACAGTTCCTGCAATGGAAATTATTTTTCACATCTGCAATTTCCATCATGAAACACTCAATTGTCTGGCTCTATAAATTAGTTATTTAACTATTAAAACTGCAGTATAGGCAACAATTCATTTAACTGAAAAGAAAATGAACTAAAAATGAAGTTAATAAACAATATTTGTTGGAAAGACAGTGTTCCTGAAGTTTAAAAGTTTTTTCAGTGTAGGGTTTTACTTTTGGTTCTTCTACAGTAGCAGCTTTTTCTGTCTAAAATTAAAATGCTGATGATATTAAACTTGCAATTATACAGACTTGCTCTATTTAGTTATTTCATTTAAGATATTTAAAAGGTACATAACTATTTGGAGAAAAAAATGTTCTTACTTTTTTTTGTCATACAGAAAATTGCTGTAAGATTGTATTTCACAGCAATTAATACTTTAAATGTAGTCATGAGTGAAATGTTAACTCACTGCAAAGCAGTAGTTTGTTAGTAACCTAAGCATGTTGTACTGTCCATATACTGCCATTTGCATTGTTCCCGTTTAAAAATACACGTGACAAACTGAAAATAAAGTTGAATCCAAACTGCTGCTATGATTTCTTTTCATTTTTTTGTTGCTTTCCCTTTCATGATTAAATTTAACATCTACATTGTGTTGCCCTTGAGACTGTTGATCAAATCTAGGTCTTGAGGTAATATGGTATTAAAATGTTAGTTCAGTTTGTTTACAATAGTTACATTTCCAAAAGGCTGAGAGCAGGGGGGAGTTGCTTGCACTTGTGTTTATACCATTTTGTTAACTCAGAGAATATGACAGAGGTGGGCCAATGAAACCTTGTTTCTTTACTGAAACTTCCTAGAAGGCTAGTACCGGAGCTACATTTTATTTGATTGATTAAATTTTACTAAAAAAATAGCTTAAATTTCTTTATAGTATAGGAATATAGAAAAAATCTAGGTTGTGGATCCACAGAAGTATAATTTTAAATTCATAACATAAAAATCCATAACTTCTTTTCTGAAATGGTGAGCTACAGAGTGTTAACCAGTCACTAAGGTGAATGATTTGACTAAGTCAAGAGAAACTGACTGAGCCCCAGTATACTGCAAAATAGTGGAATGATTGACTAGTTGAATCCCTTCAGTTTGCTGGCAAACCCACAAGGAGCTGGAAGGAGGCCATCATACTGTTTAAGTCCTGTGAAGGGAGTAAGGACTCAGGTAGGGTGTTTTGGCATTCAAAGAAAATGAGAAACAGACCCTGTGAAACATATTATGGACTGTGGAACTTGTCAACCTGGAACACTGGAACCTGGAGCATCAGACATCTGGGTGTATGCTAGAGATAGTGCGTTAGGACTAATGCGTTAAGGACTTGAAATCAGAAGATTGGCTATAGTTTCTGTGTCAGTGTTTGGCCATAGTTTGGGTTTGATATCAAAGCTGTTTATATTCTGATGCATTAGCAGGTAGAGCCTGCTTTGCTTTTTTTTTTCATGATTTTTTAGTTATTGATTGTAATTTGGTTTTAATGAAAAAAGTGTTTTAGCATTACAGGCAATTTTATTCACTTGTGAAAATTAATTTCTTCCCTAAAGTCAGTAGAATTTCTGTATATAACTAGACATTTTAATTTAGGATTTTCTATGGAAGTAGGCTCAAAATAGGAATTGTTGCAGCAAAAGTGGAACTGATGAAGACTGCTTTATTGTCTCCTGAATCTTAATAACAGAGTACCTTCAGCTTCTCTCTATAACCTTCTCTCCGTAGTACCTCCAGTGCAGTAACCCACATCTTTCATCCTAAGACCTCATCCCAGTTTCTCTCCTGCTGTTCTGCACAACAGATGTCTACTGCAAGCACTTGTAGAGCCTTCCCCCATTCACAGTTCCACAATTTACAATCACAATACCCTGTTTTCCTCATGTATTTCTTAAATTTCTCCCTTTTTTTCTCTCCACTCCAGTCCCCATCTTCTCTATGTCAAAACAAAGCACAAGCTGTTGCCACTCTGGAGCTACCCATGAAGTCATATGCTGGCCAGCACATGTGCTCCATGGCCATCTGGCTGCCATCAAACTGAAGGGATTCAACCAGTCAATCATTCCACTATTTTGCAGTATACTGGGGCTCAGTCAAGATTTTGTATGGGATGGCTTTTGAGTTTATCAAGGAAGCACGGCATATGCGTGTTCTTGGTTTCACTTCAAAAGGCAATCTGTATTTTGACAAAGGTGGTGTTAGCTCTGTGCATTGATTTTTCCTACAGTTTTAAGAAGTTATCAAGAACTAGAAGTATCTGATATCTTTACTGTGAAAAGTAGAATACAGGACGTTGTTGTTCCTGTTACATTTCATAGAAATAGCTGGCCATGCTTTGCATTGGATTTGTTTATCTACAGCTTAGAAACATCAGGAAGCTCTTCACTGAAATAATGGTTTTATGCAATGACTGAAGGATGACATTAAGAGTTAGGATTGACTAAGTGTTTTCTGTATGTTCGGTATGCTCTGTGTTTCAGTCTCACCCAGACAGGAAAGGACTGATTTGCTTTGCTTGCGGCAGCCATTGAGATTGATGAATAATGGGAACAAGCTGGATGAAATTAATTATGATAAAAATGAAAATATTATGTTATAAGGGAAACAGCTGAAGGACTTGGCATTGGTTAGGTAAGGAGCTCTTCACTGTGAACACCAGTCGCTATGAGTTAACCAAGTCCTTGTTTTGGAAGCCAATTTAAGTTCTCAGGTGTTTAGTCTTAAAATTGGACAGTAAGCATCATTACTATGTTTATTATTCTTTTGGATCTGACAAAATTTTGCTTGCCTTTCAGAAATGCGCTTTTGCAATTTCAGTGCATTCTTTAGTTTCCTCTAAACCGAACCATCGCCATGTACCTCATGGAAGATGTTTATGTAGAATATGTTAGTTTGATTAAACAAATGATTTCACCTTGAGGGTGCGATGCTAGTGCCTGCAGATGTGAAATTTAAAGGTTGGTTTTTTTCTCTCTTGGCGTATGGCAGGTCACAAAAGCATGACATGGCTGATTTCAGTACCCTGATTCTCAAGTTGTGATAGTCTCAGGTGCAATACAAGGATGAACAGTCCTTGTGCACTCCAGATTTATGACACTTAACTGTAGGCCCTGACAGTATGACCATTATGAGTAGTGGTGCCATACTATAGAGCTCTTCCATTGTCACCCCAGCATCTTCATTGAAACACTGACAGGATGTAGCTGTTGTAGAAAGCAGTTCTATGATCTTGATGTCATCCTTCAGAGCTACAGTAAAGCTAATAACTGTGGCCTTTCATATGTGTAGGGGTATAAAGAAATACCAAGAGAGTGAAGGGCATTTCTAGTGTCCTTCTGATTTCTCCTCGTTTTAACCTATTCTGTTTTCCAAGCCTTAGCAGTAGGGAATAAATTTTTTCTGAGAGCTGCTGGGAAGGTTTTCAAAAGTGTATATTTCATATTATTTTCTTCTTTTTGTATTATTTCCTCTTACTGTGTTTCCTGATAGGTCGTCTTTGCTTTTTTCTTTTCGCTTTGCAGTGGTTGTGACTTATTTTATGGTCCATTTGTACAATATCAAGTGATGGCATGAAATATTCAAAACTTGGTAGGATTACCACCCCAATACTGATTTGAGGAAAAGTAGTAAAGATTGTTACCTTAAAGAAATTATAAACCACTGACACTGAGGTATCTTACTAGCTTTCATTAGATGAATGACAGACTAGCAAACTCTTTAACTGAGGAGGCTCTTTCATTAACTCCAGCAGGTAATGCGTCAAAGTCTCAAAATGGCAAACTGATAACACTGATGAGTATTGTGTATTTCTGAACAAAACTAAAGCAATCTCTAATGTTGATATTGAAATTATGTTAATGGGGCTTCAAAAACAACATTTTCCTGAAATGATGTAAGTGAAATGAAGTAGAGAATATGCTTCTCATGTATACCTTTCAGTTTATTGAAATTTCTTTTAAATTGATTGTCTTCATACAATGTTGTTTAAATTGTTATGAAGATTATCTTTACATTAATACTGACGTTTGTATCTTATTTTCTTTTTTAATGAAAATTTACATTCCACAGTAACCAATACGGCCACAGCAATATGATCAAACTTAGTGTTTCTGTCCTTATGTCACTAAGAATCCTGTCTGAGTTTAAGTGAAATCTTTATGACTAAAGTCACCTGAAATCCAGCCCTTGAAAAATATGTTGCATGTACTGCAGTTGCGCTTCAAGTGAAAATTCTGTCATAAAGTTTTGATAAGTCCTTCATATTATGATTCAAGTATTCTGCATGTGTGGATTGAAAAGGATGGTTTAAAGTTTTATGCTAGTAGAAGCATAGCATGTCTCATTTTTTCTGTTAATTTAAAATTTCGTGTAAATTATGATGAAAAAGTTACTATCAATGTAAGTTGATAATTTCAGTAATTTCTTTAAGACAGTAACAAGATTTTTTTATTTTTATGGTAATTGTCATACTTCTTAATTTGAACACTCGAGGTAATGAGAACCTGGAACCAGAGTTCCTGTCATCTCTATGTACATAATGAATGGATGTAGCAAAGTTTGAGAAGAAACCCTGTGTTATACTAGTACATGATCTGTGAATAAGGTTTTGTAACTGTCGGTTATAAATTGGGCATAATACAGTTTTTCCACTTAAAAAATATGAAAACCTATCAGCTAAAGAGGAAAAAAATAAATTTATAAATCCAAAATTTATGTTTTTAAAATAAAAAAATCTAACTTATTTATTCTTTGAGAATTTTCCTTAAAATTGATCTGAGAATTAAGCTCAAAAGCTTTTTCCCACCTTAGGTTTCAAACACATATAATTTGACAATGATCTTCATAATTTTTAAAACTTGAAAATTTTACAGATAAAAAGCTTTGGTGGGCAGACCAGAACTTAGCTCAGATCGGTACCTGTAACAAAAAAGATGGAAGAAACCCGACTGTCCTGCGAAACAAAACTTCAGGTGTTGTACATATGAAAGTGTATGATAAAGCAGCACAGCAAGGTATGTTAAATTTTAAGCATGTTTAACCAACTTGTAGACGTCATAGTATCTTTTCCCATGTTATTCTCCAAATGTGGCTAGAACAAAATAATATGTATTTCATTGTAATTCAGTGATAAAATATTATAAAATGTTTTATTATTGAATAAATTACTGGATATAATGAGATAATTGATTTAACATATCTGCCTGTTATATTTTAATTTATCAGATGTTTTCTGAAGTTTACACTGTAGTGAAGTTTGAAGTTCCTTTAGAGAATCTGTTTAAAATTTTTAGTCAAAAAATCAGTTACTGTGTGAATGTCATCTCAAATTATTGAAATTTTAAGTGACGTATTATGAGAGAATTCATTAGTATTCTTCATTGTCTATTTGTTTTAAGACAGTTTAATTCATCTAAATTGACAGAAATGACAGTAGTATAAATCAAAAGTGACACAGCAGAAAAATGGGAGAATATTGCTAATACTGCCAAAACTTAGTTGGCAAAATTGAGGCTAAGATAATATGAAAAAGTGTAATTTGGGGTCGTGCACACAGTTTTATGAAATTGAAGATCAGAGATGAAAACACTTGGGAGATTCTTTGGAAAGAGATTATTTCTGATTCCAGCTGCTGAAAAGGATGAGGATGGGATCTACATGAAACAAATTAATTCCTATTGCGGAGAAGCTTCCGAAAGAACACAGGATGGTTTACTACAATTAGTCTACGTACGGAGTACAGTAATCCAATTTCATATTAGGCACTTCTGGGAACACTTGGCATTTTACCTATTCTAGGAAACACCAAAGGTGCTTCACCAGCCTGGCCCTTAGTTTTAAATGTGGTGGAACAGTAAGTAATAAAAGTTTAGGCATTCACTAATGTTTCTATCATTTCTAAAATGCTTGAATTCCCTACTGTGGAGACATACAGATAGCCTCACGAGAGCCCAAATGTTAGCAATATCTGGTGTCTGTGGCATTAATATGCATCTTCTGTTGTACAAAAATCAAGAAAAGGAACAGTACTTTTTGTACTACTGAACTGTAATTTCACTGTGTAGTGAAATGTCATCTTGCTGATCTATATTTTGACAGAGAGCAATGTCAGGGTTTTGGATATAAGAATCAAAGACTGTAGATGGCATTCAACTTTACACTTGCACTTTTTTAAAAAGAATATTTGTATATTTCGTATATGTCTTGCATTTCATTAAATCAAAGTGACATGAGACCAAAGTGATTTGAGGGCACTTACAGATTTCTCTGTGTACAAATCTGACATCCTAAATTTTTTTTTATTGTACAATTTGTCCCTTTGAGGATACCTGAAACTTTGAAACCTCACCTGTCTTTTCCATTTGTATGGTTGGATCATTAGAAAATATCTGTTATTTGAGATGCTTTCTACTTCAAAATTAGGAATGCAAAAATAAATGTGACAAGTAGCACTCTGATTCATATAACCTTGGTAACTTGTAATCAACTAATTCCTTGAATGTCTTAGTAGACTTAAATGTTTCTTTATGAAGCTTCAAATTTTTTATATATGTTTATTGTACTGTGTATAGTGTTTATTATAAATCTTATTAAAAATTGTTCATCTATTACTTGAAAGTAAATATTGTTTTAATTAAGAAGTAGGAGCATGGATCTGTGAGATCACATTGGAGTGTATCTTAAATATACTAAACAAATGCTGGTTCGTGGACATAACGAGGTTAATATAACATTTGATGAATGAATACAATATGATCAATGATTTCTCATTGTCTAGGATAAGATACACCTTCTAGACTAATGTCATTGGGATTTCATCATTGCTACTCCAAACTTAATGTAGTATTTTCAGTTTTATCATATGCTTTTACTTTTAAAATAGGCAGATTCTTCTTCAGAAAACTGTTTTGCTAAAAAAATACTCTGAGGGAAAAAACCACTATTCTAAGCGCACAAATAAAATGCTGTAAGAGTGAAGCATGGAAGAGTATATGAATAGTAGCGTAGCCTGAAATATTTTATGAATATCTCAACTTTTCCAAGAAGTTAGCTGAACAAAATTATGGTTTGGTAATATTAATGAATTGATACCAACACTCATTTTAGTCAGGATTGCACTGTTCAAATTCTTTTTCCTCTTGTTTTCTTCTCCCATCATGTTATAGGTAGCAATTCCTGTCAGTTAAACAATGGTGGATGCTCCCAGCTTTGTTTACCAACATCAGAAACCACCAGGACTTGTGTGTGTACAGTTGGCTACAACCTTCAAAAAAACCGCATGGCTTGCAAAGGTAAAATGGATTTCAGTATTTATTTTAACTAACTTCAGTTTTATGGAAACACTGTAATGAGTAAATAAACTTTATTAATTTTAAGTTAAATAACTATACTTAATATACTTGATTAAAGCAGTAACAGAGAAATGTCTGTTGTGGTTAGGACAGAATTTAAATTTAGCTTTTAATTTCTTTATTTAGCTCTGCATAGATTTTCGTGGAAACTCTGAGGAATGTCGTTTTCTTTTTCTTTTTTCTTTTTTTTTTTTTAAATCTAGACATGAAAGACTATCTGAGCCATCGTTAATGGCAGTACATATTTGTTCAAGGTCATATACCTTCTCTTTAAACTGTATTATAGGCTACAGTATCTGAAAGGTTGGGTATCTCATCCTATTGTATTGCCCTTAATATAAAGTAAGGCTTGATTTTTTTTTTTTTAAATCTTTTATCTATTTGAGCAGGAAAAACCCAAAACATAGCTTGCATCCAAAGTCTTACTTTTTGCCTGAATAATACATAACAGCCTAATGGTCAAGGTGCCTTGTAGTTGTATAAATTTATTTATTCCTATAAGGGATTGCTACCTCATCTAGTTAATAGCTGAGTATACATGGAGGCAGAATTAAGCAACATAAATGTGGCTTTTCTACTTCTTCAGGGCTTTTCATATGTTTCAATAACATGTTCTTAACATTTTTTATTACTTTTTAAAACAGTTGGTTTTACCTTTACAATTACTTCTTCAGATATTTGTAACTTTCAGTGGTGAGTTAAGGTAAAACTGGTAGATGCTGTGTATTTTAAGTGTATTCCTCCTTTATGTCTAGATATACTGCTTTCTAGATCATAACAGCTTTTTATGATTAAATTTTCCTTCAATTAAAAAGATGTCATGAGGCAATAGCATTTTTATTCTGTCTTGAAAATTCATAGACAAAACCTGACAAGTACTATTCTGTACATATATACTTGTTTAACATTGCTCTTTTCATTTGCTAGCTGATTTCTTCTTTCTTTGAAGAAAATGTTGTAGTTCTCTACCTGAAACTTTTCAGTCCACATTCTTAGGGTCTTCTACTAGCTAGGTCTTTACAAGGAAAGAAATTCTGAAAGAATTAGTGTGAAGAAAAAGAAACTTTTTTGTGTATAGTAGTTAAAATTCTTCAGTAATATGAGTTATGTATTGTCACACTGATTTCCCCTGAACTTTGAAGTGTTTTGATATATGAACAGATTAGGGCAACAAAGTATTTGTTCTGATTTTTGTTGTCAACAGTTAGGTGTGATTCGTCTCAGCTGGGAATGACTGCATAACAAGACCTCTACACAGTAGAATTTCTTCTTATTTAATAGAAATAGATGCATCTGGAGCATGATTAATCTAGCATGAAAGTAGGCATTTAAAATGCGACTGCATTATTCACTAAAACTATGTATTTCTCTCTATTGTCTGTAAAGGAAGTGTGCTTAAATGAGGTGAGATGGATCCCTGCCTCAAAAGAGAATTTACAGTCTTGTGTCCTGCTTTCCACAAGTTCTTTAAAATTATCTCTTGCTGAATATGTACGGAAAGTACAGATGTGCACTGAAAAAATTCTTAAATTTCTCATAATTCAATAACACTTTCTTCTTAAGTTTTAATTTTCATTACTGCTAATTACTTAATTACAAGGTGATGCTTGAAATGGACAATGATTCCTGTCTCTTTATAAATCATTTCATTAGAAATACACCACAATAATTCGTGGATGTTTTTTCAAAGAGATGGAGTTATCATTCTGGAAGACTGTGGAGCAGTACTGGAAAACTATGTCTACTGCTTGTTAATTCCTCACGTCTTGTTAATTGGGAAAGTCGCCACTTTGCTCTCATTGACTATTTATTTTTCCCATAGGTATTGAATCATTTCTTATGTATTCTGTTCATGAAGGAATTAGAGGAATTCCTCTTGATCCAAGTGATAAAATGGATGCCTTAATGCCAATATCTGGAACTTCATTTGCTGTGGGCATAGATTTCCATGCAGGTAAATACTATGTGTAGTTTATTGTAGGTATGGTAAATATTGTATACTATTCTTATAAATGAAATAAACTCCCAGTTTTCAAACCTTCTAAATAATTACAACTATATTTGAAGGAACTGGAAGTTGATTGTGTGTTACCATGTTAATCTCTAGCTATTTATTATTTACAGTAAATAGAAAAACATCTATTATGATTGCATTAGCAGCACTATCCACTGTTTTTCAGTGGAGACATCACTGAGAACTTGAGTAGGAAACAGGTGGTTTTACAGAAAGTGGTCATAAATCTGTAAGAAAGCAGGTTTCATTAGTTTATTTTCCATAGAAAAAAAGCTTGTTCCTGTCATGACAATTTTTTTTCCCGCTGAATTTTCTTAGTCCTACATATTGTACCTAGCAGGTGTTTTAACAGTTGAGTGGAATAATTTTCTTTCTGTCCAGTAAAGCTCAGCCACTTCACTGCAGCATACAAACCAACTCTGTATCTGTTTCTTCCTTTTAGAAGCAGATGATCTAACAGCCTGAAGAACAGGCATTTGTCTTGAGTACACTACATACCTTTCCACTGAAGCGTATAAATAGGAAACAGTTCGTTGTTTAGATAGCCTCACAAGTTTCCTATGAAATCAGGTGGTTTCTGTTTTGCATGCATGTGAAAGAAGGTGAAAAGAAATTAAGGATCAGATCTTGAAAAGTAGTTGGATACATCTTCCACTGGTACTGAAAGGTGTCTGAATATCTTCAAAGACATTAGGAATTACTGGTTAGTTTACAGCAAATAAGAAATCTGTGACCAAGTAGTGACCTGAAAACATCTTGTATCCATATTTCTAACCCATTAGCTTTTTGACCAGCCTTCTTTCTAAACTGATTTGCTTGTGAGCTGTTTTTGTTACCCATTGAGTTTACAAACTAGCAGTTTAAAAATAAAATTTTAAGTTACCTATGTTATATATATATGGACATTGCCTTCCTGAAACATATGGTTTTGTCATATTCCATTGTTTTTCATTTTGAAAGAAATTCTGCCCAGGAGTTCAACATTGAGAGATCCTAAGTTTTTGCCTAAGTATATGTTGATATATGCCTTCATATTAAAACCAGACCTTTTTCTGCTTCTTCTGTTTGGCTACTTCATCACAAAAATATCACTAATCTTTTATTAACAGGTTGGGAGTTAAATTCATTAAAGTCTCTTCCTTTGACCTGCCTTCTTCACTGATGCTCTTATACTTCTACTCTTCTTATCAAAATTCCAGGTTCAGTCAACATTTTACAGTGCCCTCATACTTGTATATTTTACTTTCAAATCAGTGACAGCTGATGTTCAGAGCTTTTGTTGTAGGGTAGGTATAATTCAGTTGCAGTCTACTGAGACATAAAAATCACTTAAAAGCCAATGCGTTTATACACAAACCTTAGGTGTGAAAGACTATGATACAGCTGATTTAATCTACTTCTGCAAAGATACAAGATGATAGAGAAGTGGTAGCTGCGCATGTTCGTGACAGAAAGTACTAAGACAATGCAGTTCGGTTTTCCAGGGATTGTATGTTTTATTATAGTATACTTACCTTAAAAAAAAAAAAAAAATTAAAAAAAAAATTCTTAAGTCTTGCAAGCTTTACAAAATTATGATATGTAATACAGAAATCTGAAATTTGACCTTTTCGTTCTAAAATACTGATACTGAGATCTTACTGGGGATTTTGCATCTTGCTTTTTCTTTGATTTTTGAGATTTATTTTTTTTTTTAGCATAGTCTACTTACAGGCTATGCTAACTCCTACTTTAGAGAGCTTTGTTTGGACTTCACTAGTGAACATCAAATTAGTATTTTTGAAGAATAAGATGCATGTACTAATTTTTAGCTTTTTGGAAAAATGATATTTGAAGAAGGATGAAATTGAATGAGGTTCACCAACTTGGGTGATAATCAGTTGCAGCATAGGGAACATGAATATGATTGACAGTGACAAATGCATTGCTAAACATGAATGTAAATCTTCTATAGCAGTGAAATCACAAGGGGATACTGTGTTACAAAAAGTTACAGTACAGCTTTCAACTGCATTTCATCATAAAAAGCAATTGTCTTCCTCATTTTGATACCTTACCTTGAATTTTCTGAATTTGTTCCTAAAACCTTAGTTCATCAAACATGATTCAGAAGGCAAGTGGAGGTCCCTTCAGATTTCATCTTTTTTTTTTTTTTTTTTTTCTTCCAGTTAGTGACAATTGCTTGCATTTCATTCTCAATTGTGGAACATTCCCAAATTCTGATCTACTGTCAGTAATATTTAAGTATTGCAAATACATAGGCTAAAATATATTAACATATGCTAGTAGCATGTCGTATCATAGTTAAAAGACTTACTGCAATATTTTTTGCAGACATGAAAGAGCTGGAAGATAAATGCACCTTTTTTCTATGTCTTGATACTTCTAAATTCTAATTAAAGACCTCTAAGAGTAGTTTTGACCTTTGGACTTTTTTAGAGGTCATTGGAGAGTGGGGTTGCCAGTGTTATTTATGACATAGGTTTATAAAACTAAGTGTGATCCTATTAGCCTTTCATTTCTGTATTATTAAAGATAATGGCATTGATTCTTCCCTGCTGCTGAAGACTTCTTCACAGTATGTCAGGCGAATGCCCATTGTTTTTCCCTCTTGACATTGTTCCAGGAAGCTCACCATACTTTTTATCTCAGCATCTGGTTTGCATTTGCTTAAATTATTATTTCACATAGTGGGAGGTACTCTGTACTTAAGCTTGGTCTAATTGGAGGATAATCTACATGGCAGAGAAACACTACTGTATTCGAGACATTAAGGGCATTTTAAGTATTAAAGAAATGAGAATATCATGTTTATTTGCAGAATTATGCTCTCTGAATTGATGGGTAGAACTATGTCTCCAAGAAAGTGATCCTGTTCTTACTTGTACTATCATTGTACCTCCAAGCATTTATATCTGTGGTGCGTGTATAGGTGGGAGGAGAATAGATTTTACTCTCTGTTGAAATAAGCATTTTGAACGTTTACAGACTAAGATGACAAGACCTGACAAAAGGAGTAATAATCAGCAAATACTTTGTATGTTGAATTTTGAGTTACGGGATTTTATTGGCAAAATGCATTAAATGGAATTAATTTTCAATGTTTACTGATAAGCTGCCTGTAGACTGTAAGAGTCAGTGTGAGGCCGTGGTTTCTAATGCTCACCACTTAACAAAAGGTTTGTAGAAGGTGTGTACAGTTGCAGACAGTTGTTTCACATTTTGCGAAGACTGTCATTTCCAGGTAGTAGTTCTCTTCTCTTCAGATTCCAGCTATATAGAATAGGTAAATAAACACTGAAGGCTCCAAATTGAGTATAGGCTTTCTTTCCATTTGTCTGAAGCCAGAACTGACTTCAGGAACCAGATACTGGAGGGCATTTTTTTCTCCATGTCTGTTATTTTTCAGAGTAATTGGGAAAATAAAGCAGGTTTGTGCAATTATGATATTAATACTGCTACCTGACAGAGACAACATTGACACAATGTCATCTGCTTTTAAAAGTGAACAGACCACAACAAAATAGAGGCCAATTGCTTAATCTGAATTCCTCTTAGCTTGTTCTGCATGGCATGGGTCTTCAGTTGTTGAGTCCTACTGAGACTGTTACTCCATGTTTTGTAGAGATATGGAGAACTTTGATTTTTAACAGAAAGGAACCCATAAGGAGGGAAGGGATGCCATCCAGAGGGACCTTGACAGGCTTGAGAGGTGGGCCTGTGTGAACCTCATGAAGCTCAGCAAGGCCAAGTGTGAGGTCCTGCACCTGGGTCGGGACAATCCCAAGCACAGATACATGCTGGGCAGAGAATGGGTTGAGAGCAGCCCTGAGGGAGAAAGACTTGGGGGTGTTGGTTGACAAGAAGCTCAACATGACCCAGCAATGTCCGCTGGCAACCCAGAAAGCCAACTGTACCCTGGGCTGCATCACAAGCAGCATGACCAGCAGGTCAACGGATGGGGCCCCTCTATTCCGCTCTGGTGAGACCCCCCCTGCAGTACTGTCTTCAGCTCTGGGGCCCCCAACACCAGAAGGACATGGACCTGTGGGAGCGGGTCCAGAGGAGGCCACAAAGATGATCTGAGGGCTGGAGCACCTCTCCTGTGAAGACAGACAGAGAGTTGGGGTTGGTCAGCCTGGAGAAGAGAAGGCTCTGGGGACACCTTCGAGTGGCCTTCCAGTACCTAAAAGAGGCCTACAAGAAAGCTGAGGAGGAACTTTTTACAAGGGCATGCAGTAATAGGACAAGGGGCAATGGATTTAAACTGGAAGAGGGAAGATTTAGATGAGATATAAGGGAGAAATTCTTCATGTTGAGGGTGGTGAGGCAGGCTTGGCACAGGTTGCCCAGAGAAACTGTGGCTACCCCATCCCTGGAAGTGTTCAAGGCCAGGTTGGATGGGGCTTTGAGCAACCTGGTCTGGTGGAAGGTGTCCCTGCCTGTGACAGGGGGGTTGGAACTAGATGATCTTTAAAGAGCTCTTCTGACCAAACTGTTCTATGATTCTATGATAAAAATTGCAGTCTCCATAAAATGAGAGGAATTTGTCATTTGGATCATACCATCTGTATCCAAGTGCAAACTGAAACTCAGCAAATGCTATACGGTTATTCATATTTGAAACTCACAGGGATCTTTGTTAGTTTGGTGGCAACTAATTCCTTGGATAATTTCACATTGTGTAGCAAAAGAGTATAGTTATTTTTCTTTTCTTAAGCTGTCATGAAGAGCCTGAAAAATCAGAAAGTATTCTCCAGTGTAATGTATGGAACATAGTGACTGAAAAGTTTTGCATTGCTGTGAAAAAATAACCTTTATCAGTACTTCAGGGAAAATATTTTTTTTTCTTCCCCCCTCCCCCGAGCATCTTTGAACAATTATATCAAAATGTCATAGCCAATGCATTTTACAGCTATGTTTAATGAAGATTTAATTCAGGATACAAAATATAGGCAAGTAAGGTGTAGAACTGTAAAATATGAGAATTTTAAGAAATTATGTGTTAGCTAAGATTTAATATCAGTGTATGGTTGGGTATTGTTATCTTTGCATATTCAAGCTATTAGCATTTATTTTTAAGGATACTTTCTAGAAGCAGTGAAATGTATGTGCTTTGTGAACTTCCTCCAACACAGCACGTTACTTGGGTTTTCCTGGTTAGCTCCAGTCCCAAAATTACTTACATAATTTTTGTTTGTAGAACCGATACATTCTGCTTAAAAATTCTGGTCATTTTACAGGAACACTGCCAACTAAATAAAAATCCAATTTGACTGATGTTACAAGAGTATTCCTTGTAATATTTATCTTGAAAATGTGTTTTCCTTTATGATTGGGAAGTATTTTTATATCTCTGAAGTTACATCTGCAGATCTGCATGATTTTCTAGGTCTTCACCATCCTTTTTTGTACATGTACATAACCATTAGTTGCTTTCTACCTCTTTATATTCAGGTCAGATATATTCTGTATTAAGGAAAAAACAAAGAAGTGTCATAAAATACTGCATTTTACAGAAAGTAAACTAGTAATTTAGATAGACTTTTAATGGTTGTATGTAATGATATATTTTAAAGAGAAATATGATTTTAAAAATTCATTTTATCTCTTTAACGTGTGATTATCTGTAATCATGTGCAGGTAATTCTGTTGTTTGAATCTTTGGATTGCTGAAAAACACTATTTGAAGAAAACAGCACTACAAAGTCAGTTGTGCTATATACATTGAGATTTAGTCATGGAAGTGAAACTGTAGAGATCTCTGTGTTCTAACAGTTTCTAAACTGTTATGTGGATTCTTGCTCGCGTGGCTGACTTAAATAGTCATAGTAGGAATACAAAGTGGTTTATTTTTATGGAGATGAATTAAAATGGAATATGAAATACATGAAATTAACTTGTAGAATGTCTTATCCAGTTGGTAAACGTAATAGGCAGATTTTTTTTTATTAAATATGTATTTTCAGATCAGACTTTGTAGTAATTCTGTATATCTCATATTCCACTGAAGGGTATTTGGCCTCCATTTGCACGAAATCATAGATCAATATCTTATTGAATGTATATGCTGCTAGTATTAAGCTCTGTTTAATTTTCATACTTACTATGAAAAATAGCAAAATACATGACTGCCACATGTGATAATCAAACTATATGTTTGGGATACTTGAAGTCAGAATTTGTCATTTGTTTTACTGATGGTTTTGCTAGGGTTCTTGAGCATGCCAGACTGGTTTGGTCTTGGAATTGACTGTTATCTGTGTAAGTTTTGTTTTTCTCTTATATATATATATATTTGACCACTCCAAATTTTCAGCCTGGCTGGCAAGTTTAAGTGATCAGTGAAAATAGGTTTGTACTGTAAGTCTACATAGTGGTCCCTCTCTTCCACCTCGTGGACAGCCAACTGCAGCAGAATGGCAGTGAAGACAGCTGAAATTCCTTAAAACACCAAAAAAGACTCATACTGAAAGCTGATCAGTACATTTAAAATAGAAGATAAATTGTGGATATGGTCAATTTTTTATTCTTTTCTCAGTATATCACTCTCAAATATCACACTTTTTTTTCTAGTTAAATTTTTTATACTGATAAAATTCAATCTGTATGATTACTGAAGGAAAAGACTGTATAGGCAGTTTTACCCTGTAGTTTTCAGACTCCTAAATGGAATGGTGATTAATAAACAAAACAATATGTCTTTCAAACATTTATCCCATTAGGAAAAAAAGAACAACGTAGTTATTGTGATTTTTAACAGGGGTAGTAGCTTCCATCTGTTGTCGTGGCCCTATTGTGTTCTATGTGCAGTACTTGCAGTACTAAACAAGCAGTAGAAAACCTAGAATTCTATTTAATGATTTTAAATAAAACTTTAAAAAAGGAAAAATAATGAGAAATTAAAGATGATAATTTTGATACCATTCTTCTGTTTACTCTGAGATGTATTAATAAAGTTATAACTGGCAGTTTTTACAGTTACTGATGTAGATACTTGCACTGAAGTAACTGAATTAATCTAAGAATCTTTGCCATGTATTTTATAGGAAATGATACAATCTATTGGACAGACATGGGTTTCAACAAAATTAGCAGATCTAAACGAGACCAAACATGGAAAGAAGACATTATTACAAATGGTTTGGGAAGAGTTGAAGGCATTGCAGTGGACTGGATAGCAGGTAGGCCTTAACCTGCTTCAGGACTTGTCGTGGTTTCTGACAGTATGCTATTGCATCTTCAGTTCAAGGCTAAATAACTCAGTTTGCTTTCAGCTCTAATTTCTAGTGTTCCAAATGTCTAGATATTTTTCTTTGAAGATACCACCACTGGTTTCCACAGTCTTACCACAGATAGAAAAATTATTATCTTGGGCACTTTTTCTTGGATGGACCATCTCAGTGATGAGAACCATGAATAAAAGTTTATACTTTAGAACAGAAGGCTGAATAAGACTAGAAATTACAGATGTTATGTACATATAAGTTAAAATACAGCAATCAGTTTCTGGTCCGAACTTATGCACTTAAGGTTTAAACACTTTTCAAGTAGTCTTTTCTTTTTCCAGTAACTTCAAGATATTTTTCCTAGGTAACATATATTGGACGGATCATGGCTTCAACTTAATTGAAGTTGCCAGGCTCAACGGCTCATTCCGATATGTAATTATATCCCAGGGTTTGGACCAGCCAAGGTCTATTGCGGTACATCCAGAAAAAGGGTAACATGACCATGGCTACTTGCATTTCTTTTAAAGTTTGCATGCTAGCACTGAAGCTCTTAGATAAGTAAGTCAAAGCCTTTGTTCCAATAGATAAGCATTTAATAAAACCCAAAAGGATTGTATTGGAAACTGTTGTACTGTGACTAAGCACAGGTGGAAGGAAATGTTATTCTTACTGTATGCTGAGTTTTTTCCTTCGTCTTTGTATACACGACATACTGTACTTTCTTTGCAAAACGTTTTTCATTTTCTCAGACAATAATTTCAACTGAAGTTTAGACATTGCTTGGAAGCATGCTTAAATCTGTTCTTAAGTTTCCAGCAAATCCAAGGAAGTCACATTAGCTAACAAAGACCTCAATGTCACAATGAAACTGTAGAAGGATGTAATCCTTGCTGGTTATAAATTCTAATATCATGCGACATCTGACTACAACAACCAAGGAGATTGCCCAGGGTAGCTGAAAGTAATATGAGATGAAGTCTGTGAGTAAGAGAGTCAGGGTTGTCAAAAGTGACATCTGTATTCATCCAACTGTTTGTTGAAAGTAGGCACTACACGCAGCATTAACAAAAATAGAGAACGTTCTGTCCCCTTCCAGCTCCGAAACTATTGTTAGCTGAGCTACAACTAAAACAGAAGCAGTAAATTCTGCAAAGAATTCCCATCTTTTTTTTTCATGGGATTATGAAATGTACTTTCTGAGGAAAAGGCTTATAAATAAGACTCAGTGAATTTAATGGCTACACTTACCTTGCTAAAATGGAAGCGCTAATCAGTGCGTATCAAAATCTTAAAGAAGTGTTTGAGCACTTAGCTGCCCCCAAAGCCAGAGATGACACTGTAGCTGGTTTTCTCCAGATTCAATCCAATCAGTATCTCCCTATTTTCAGGAAAGCAGTCTCTGTACTCAGAGGAGTTTGCAGCCATAGTAATGAAAAATTCTGACTTCTCACTGAGGCCACGTTGATACCAGTGATGCAAAATGCTGTTTGGATCTTTGCCGTGATTTCTTCTATGAGAATTTAGACATAGTGATCTGTGTGTTTTGCAGACTAGAGCATTGCAACTTAAAGTACTTAAGAATGAAGGTGAAAGCAATAACTGGTTTTATTTTCTGCATAACGTAATAGCTTTTGCCACAAATCATTATGGCTGTGTTCATATAGCACTGCTGGTTGCTTGGCAGTATCTGCTAACAGTTTAGGATTAATGCTGTTGTTCAGAGTAGGATCTTCTCTAGATCCTAGTCAGGATCTGGCTGAATTAATTATTATATTTTTGTCTTTAATGTACCAGAATGTTAGAAAAAAATTTAAAAACCAAAAAACTTTGAAGGTAAGTACACAGAAACCTGATAAAATTCTTCTCACCAGAAGGGTAGACCAAACTTCTTCAAAACAATAGTTAATTTACAGTGTAATTTTCCTTGAAACATATGAACTGTATTTCTTCACACACTACAGAGATAGGTTTTCAGCCCTTAAATCAAAAGAAAAGTCCCCATGAAGTTTGAGGGCTAAGTGCAGCAGATACAGTTTCTCTGGAGAATACTTAGATATTAAAATAATATGAATTATAGAAATAAAATAAATTATTTTCAACTAGAAATGGTAAAAAGTGTAATCAACTCTTCTGCAGTATTTGGAGAGGGAAGATGGGTTGTAGCTGAGATCCAGCATTTAACAGTTGCTGTAGGGAAGAGTAAATGCAGAACCCTTGACAGATTAATATTTAATACTACTATTGATAGAAAATTTGCTTTTTAAGTAAAGCGTGGATTTTTTTATTTTAATGACAGTATTTTCATATGACACTTTCTACCTCAACAGTTCATGGCTGTATTTTACTGAAATGATAAGTGTGCATATAAGCAAATGAAATAATAGCCAACAATATTAACAAGATTCTTTGGAAAGAAACAGTTCCTAGTTTTAAGTTAATGGATATTTAGAGATGCCACTGAAACATCTTCATAGGTCTTAGAATAGTGTAATGCCACCAAAAAACAGATATTAATAAAATGTGGGTAAAATGTAATTTGGAGGAGTTTAAATTATTGCACTTGACACAAAAAACAGCAGAGAAGGGAAATGTTAAATGTACAAATGAGTTCAGTTGTGAAACATTCCTTAGAAGTTTTGATCCTGTTGAGTTTTATAGCTAGTTTTTGGATTAATAATTGTTTTGCATGTCTGGTAGAACAGTGTATCTTCTGTGAAGGTAGGTAAGCTTCATCTCTCTTTTTTATTATCTTGCCAAAAAGTGATATCTTGAGATGTCTCCAATCAAAGTTTCTTCAGGAGACAAAGTTATTGTCATATCTCAAAATTCCCTTTATGAGGCAAAATTTTCAAAGGTATTCTTCCCTCCCCTTGCCTTGACTTCACATTCCTCATTTCTCTTGAAGCTTGAGTTGACAGCTATAAGAATAGAGAGGAAAATAGCAGTTATTAGATCTCATTGAATCTGCCAGTTATACCAAGATATGAAGCAGCCAGCATTCAGCTGGTTGGTAACATTGTTGTTACTAAGGGAAAAATTTAAGAATGTGTAGCCCTACAAAGGAGTGTATTTGTCCCTCATCAAGTATACTTACTCAAATAACATACACTTGACTTTTTTTTTTTCCAATTAAATAATAGTTTTCTGATCAAACTCAGAATTATGATTGAAATGTGGAATTAATCTCATACTGAAATAATTCTTAGACTTTGAAGATACGTCCTTCAAAAACATTTTGAGAATTTCATTTGTGTTTAGGCTTTCGGGTGGGGGGTTGGGGGAGGAGTTTAGACTCTAATTTAATTTTTTCCTAATAAGTTTTTTTGAAGATTGTAGGCCAGCAGCAAATTTCCACCACTTGCATCTCCATGTCAGCTATGTAAATGATATATGGGATGGTTCCAAAGTAAGTTGAGTTGTAGTTATTCTAGCATTGCAGTACATACATCAAATGTGTGGGTGGCATTTTGCTACCTACAAAAGTCCAGGAAGCAAGTATTTTAGATGGTACTACCTTTTGGTAATATACGGGAAGATCGAGTTTTTCTATACTAGTTAATAGTTTATGTAAGTTTATGTATCAATCTATTTATAATCATTAATGCTCTAAAAGCGTATTCAGTAACTTGCCTTACGTTTTTGGCAGCTATTCAGGATTTTCTTTAGAGGATTCTAGATTCATTTAACCTGCTAATTATGGGTTTTATTTTTTATTTTTTCCCCTCAAAGTAACTGGTCTAAGGAAAGAGCACGGACTGTTTAATTCAAGTGTATTGAATGCCTGTCTTTCAGTAGTCAACATTTAGTTGATGTCCTGTGTTAAGAAAGTACCTCTGACTAGATGCCTGAAAGCAAGTTCACTTCTGTTTAGAGGTTCTAAAATGTATTTTTAATTTAGCTAATGTAGCAGTTCAATTTCCTAATTTAATACAAGTTTTAGAGTTAGTATTCATATTACTATTATGTCAAGAAGTATGAGAACAAATTTGTTTATTATAGCCAGAAAGCCCTACAATTAGAGCCAAAGTAAGGTGAACATTGTTTCAGAAGCTAAATTTGATGAGCTAATTATAGGATCCACATTTATTCTCCCCTGTCCCGTTTTTATCCCTCTTTATTTCACATATCTGCAACCATCCAATCAAATATAGCTATTTAACAACAGATTGGTATAATAGCACCAGACTGAGGGGCAGAATTGGCTAGTAACGCACAAAAGACTTTTGTAATCTTTAAAAACAGACTGATACATACATTCCACACAGAGAAAAACAATGGAGAATGGTTTTTTATGTTCTGTTCACTTTGTGTACAGCATATTACTAAAAAATATTTTAGTGTGTTCTTGTGAATATTTGCTATAAAAATGCTTCTCTTCAGGTGATTAGTAATATGCTAGACCTCAATTGTATTATCCTAGAAAGAGATTTCTTGCTCAGAATATATATATTTTTATGTGTGTGTGTTTACAATCTATTTAACACAATTATGTGTGCATACATATATATATTTGTAGGCACATAGACATTTACTTAAAGCTATTCCATAGGTTACTCTTCAGTAAAGGAGGAGCTCTGTGTAGATTAACTAGGCTCATTTTGTTATACTTGAAGCAACAGATTGAGAAGTAGGAGGGCAGAAGTTTGACCTAGCATCTTATCCCGAAATAGTGATGTTACTGTGCCAGTAAGTATACAGTAACATAAAATTAGACAAGTAAGATGCAGATTCTTCCCCTGAGCATTAGAGAATCGGAAAAATATTTTCTTCCCAAATAAAATCCCTTTGCTCTACTATTTCCCATAGTGTTTCTCACTGCTTCATGTTTAAAATATTTGAAAGTTAGACATACATCTCTTGTATTATCACAACATTTGTTAGTAATTAGATGTGAGAGCTTCTGTTCCAGTAATATTTTTTCTAATTTGCTTTTATTTTTCCAAGCACAAAGCTTAATTATTTAAGGAATAAAATTTGCATATTGATTGATCGAATACAGTTTTAAGAATTACTTCATATATATCGTTTGTAAAAAATCTCTTAAAGTGTTCTATGAAACAAGTATTATGATACATTTAATCTCTTAAGATTATTTAGAGACATGAGCCTTATCATATTTTTAAAATACCTATTTAATGGTAATGGTGCCTTTTGTTTGCAATCGAAGTACAGTATTACATATTTTCAATTCTGATGCTAAATTTTAATTGGTAATTTCTACAATATTTTAGGTATTTATTTTGGACAGAGTGGGGACAGACTCCTTGCATAGGCAGGGCACACTTAGATGGGTCTGAGAAGGTTGTGCTTGTGAGCCTGGGGATTGCATGGCCTAATGGGATTTCCATCGACTATGAGGTTAGTTCCTCTATCTTCCAGTATATGTTAAAATGTACAGTATATGTAATGTTCATTAAAGCCAGCTAGTCTTCCACTTTGATGTAATCTTAATAACACTTAATTAAATACTTGGACAAGACTGTTGATGTTTCCTTTAAAATTAATCTTTAGGAAAATAAATTATATTGGTGTGATGCTCGTACCGACAAGATAGAAAGAATTGACCTTGAGAGTGGAGGGAATCGGGAGATTGTGCTGTCAGGGAGCAATGTGGATATGTTTTCAGTTGCGGTGTTTGGAGCTTACATCTACTGGTCTGACAGGTAATTTATTTTTCATAAGTATTTGAGTTTCAAAATGTTGTTTCGGTGCCAGGTTCTTCACCTCTGTAGGATTAGCCATTCTTTAGCAAGGTCACAGAATGGATCGCAGAAACCTATTCAATTTCCAAAGAAAGGGCGTTTCTGATGCTGAAAGCTATAGCATATATGTGTCATAGATAAGAACAGGTTTCTTCACCTTCTGTTAGGTGAGCACTCCACTGCCTTTCAGTCGTTTGTTTAGTGTGAATTAGCTGAGGATTGTTGATGAGACATCTTCAACTTTTTTGGCAGAGCACATGCAAATGGCTCTATTAGAAGAGGCCACAAGAATGAGGCCACGGATGCTGTGACCATGAGGACTGGCCTTGGAATAAACCTGAAGGAAGTGAAAGTCTTTAATAGAGCACGAGAGAAAGGTTGGCTGTTCTTAAGGATGCTATTAATTGTTTTAATATCACCTGCTACTTTTTATGTATATTAAAGCATAACAAAAGTTAAGTAATCACTGATTTTATCTCCACTTTTTATTCTTGAAGTATTTTTTTTAAGCTAATATTAATGTACCAAAGAAATCATATAGTACAAATTCTACTAAAATTCTTCTGAGTGTTCTGAGGAGAGAATCTAAAACCAAAACATATCCTATCATTCCAAGCTTGATGGGTTTTGGTTTTAAAAAAAGCAAAAAAACAGTCTTAGGAATGAAGGGGACCTTGAACTGTGCTTTAAAGAGCAGTAATCTCAGGCAGTCTCAGATTTCCATTGGAAAGCGAACCAGAATTTTTTTTCACAGCTAGAAATTCCCAGCCTGTGTGTCTCAAATATTTATTTCCTGAAATTACTTGGGTTTGAGTCCTAGGTTTTTTTGTGTGGGAAGAGACCTTGTAAATAATCAGGTTTCCTTTATATTCAATTTGTTTAGCAAATTCAAGAGACAAAAGTTATGTACTCTCTGAGATTTATGGTATTGATGGTTAAATTTTATTTTCTACTACTTGACTAAGAATAATCTTGCTTTTAGCTGTCTTTTTCCTCCTAAAATTCTGGTTTTGAAAAGACCTTGAAAAACTTGTTTCAGTGAGCAAAGATGGTTAGAAGTCTACCAAAAATGATGATGATTTTCTCACAACAAACTGCTACCAGGCCATCCAGACAAAACTTCTATAAATATGTACAAAAAAAAAAAAAATAAATTTACTGTAATACAAAAACTTTTTAATACAAATATATCTCTGGTGTTGGTAGCACCCAAAAGTTGCTTTGTTCACAGCGTTACATACCTGAAGATCTTGTTTCTTTTGTATACATCTTTCCTAAATAACTGCATTAAATATGACATATAAAATAAATCTGCATTTTTGAAAGAAAACATATTTAACAATCATTAAGAAAAACATGTCTTTTCATATTTTTTAAGGGAATTTTAAATAGTTTTGAAAAAAATTACTTTGCAAACATATGCATATTAATTTTACTAAGAAGTTCTGCATGTAATTTCATAGTATTGTGGGCATCATATTTTGTGGATAAAAATAAAAGCCACACAAAAATTTATTGTTTATTTTAACTAGGCTAGAAATAGTTAATGTCTGCTTGCTTGGAAGGGCTTTTTGTTATAGAATTAGGAAAATAGAACAATGGGATAAAACAGTGCTTCTTTACATGTAATGATTTTTATTGATAGCTTTAAAGACTTGATCACATTAGGAATAGGATAAACAGTTACTGAGGCTAAAAATATTTTGATGTTAGTTGGAAAACATAACTGAATGATTTTTTTAATCGTTTTTCAAATTTTACTAGGGTACAAATGATTAATGTCTTTGGGAGGGGATATCAGTGAGCCAGAAGGACAAAAGGGAAAAAACAGGTGAAAAATGTTTTTGGAATGTTTTTCTATATTACACTATTATATATATTTTTTTAAGTTTGTTGAACTTGAAATGTGAACACTGTTTAAAAAAAAAAAAGTGATTAGCTAGTTTCCTGACTTTCTATTATTAAAACAAAAAACAACAACAAAAAAGAAGCCCAAACAAAAAAACAACCTGTGCTGATTGTGATTAATGATTTTTTTCAAACACCTGTTTTACCCTTTCCGATGAGTCAGTCCTGCAGTGCTATTCGCAAGCAGATTCCTATCCGTCAGTACTATTTTAGATGTGTGCAAGGACGTGACCTAACTACACTGGTTTCAAAACTCGCCATTTTTAAAGATATCTACAGGTGGCGAACCATGGAGGCATTGAAGTTTTCAGAGAGAGATTTTAGAAGCTTGATGATCTTTTTCGTGTATTTTTCTTTCTCTTCTCAACCTCTCATCCTTCCAAACAGATATTAACTTTTCTAGCCTAATAAAACTTTAAAAGAATCTTTAAAACAAACCAAATGTAAAAATCAATACAGCTAAATCTCCAAATGTTTTTACGTAACTATAGAGGAGTATATCTCATGTAATTTTGTCTAGGAACACAAAATTCAACATTTCTAATTTTAAGAGCAAGTTAGCTCTCATCTCCCATTATTTTTTCTTAAAAGTATCTTCAACTTGAAATGTAGCCGTTAGAAAATACTATCAACAGTACTTTCAGACACTACATATTCCCTGGCAATTATTATGTTTTTTTAACTGAAAACAGTCTATTTAAAAAGTTTTTTTTCTTCTTTTTCACTATGCGAAAAACTTTCAGAAATGGGAAAATTACTATATTGAAAGAGCTGAGTTGTTATATGGAAAGTGCTGTCAGAAACAGAAACTAAATTTTCTAAAATAACTATAATAGTAATTCATACATACTCCTAAAAAAGACAAAGGAAAATAGCTCATAATTATTGACAATTACTGTAATTTTAAATATTGCTTGCAACAAGTATAGTTTAAGTCACTGAAGTTACTAATTTGACAATGATTTCTTAATGGTATGCATTTGTCAGGGCGTAAGTTTTTAAAGTCAGGGTTTGAAGAAAATTAGAACAAAATGGTAGGAAATGCCTTTATTAAAAAGAGGGAACTGAACTGACATAGTTTTGTACCTGTCAATAAGTATGTTTTAATTTTGATATAGATTTTCTAAGAACAGTACTGTATTCTGATGGTATCTAAATTTGACTTATTACCAGTAACAGGTGTTTTAAAAAAAAAATTTTTTTCAAAGCACTTGAAACAGTCTCTAAGTCTTCAGCTGATTATGGAGGAATAACCCATTTTTCTAATTTTCTATTAATAAAATATATATTCTTGTGAATTGGAAAGGACGTTAATTATATTTGCTCATTAATTGTATTCTTTAAAACTGTCTTTAGGTTGTGTTTAAAGTTACATTCTTTACTATTTTGGCCTTTGTTTTACTTGTGAATATTGTAGAAACAGTTTTAAGGGAAGAATTCTTAGAATACATAAAACTACATTTTAAGTTAGGTAAGTGTTATATTATAAGAGATAGATTAGATTTCTTTTTTTTATAGGTACTAATGTTTGTGCCAAGAATAATGGTGGATGTCATCAACTTTGCCTTTATCGGGGAAATGCACGGAGAACATGTGCTTGTGCACATGGCTATCTTGCAGAGGATGGAATTTCTTGCCTGAGACATGAAGGTTACCTGTTGTACTCGGGAAGGACAATATTGAAAAGTATACATCTTTCAGATGAAACCAACTTAAATTCACCAGTAAGGCCATATGAAAATCCAGAGTACTTCAAAAACGTGATAGCTCTTGCTTTTGACTACAGTCTGAAAGGAAGAGGTACAAATCGCATATTCTTCAGTGATGCACACTTTGGTAATATACAAGTTATTAAAGACAACTGGGCTGGCAGAAAAGTGCTAATTGAAAGTAAGTAAGAAAATTATTTCCCCAAATACATATTTTAACTCAATAAACTTTATTAGGTGAAAAGTTGGTAATTGCTTGACTTCATAGAGTAAAAAATGTCGATAAAGTTTTACCATACTTAAGTATATAACCATTGTTGTATTTTATCCCTATAAAATACCTTTAAACCTTATCTTTAAAATTACAAGTTCAAAAAATTTCTTTTGTAACAATCTTACAATGCATGAAGCATATTACTAAAAAACAGACGTGATAATGACAGTGCTGAATTTGTATTACTGTGATTTTAAGGAGCTTTACTGTTGAAACAAAACCTCATTGTGCAATGCTTAGAAATGAAAGAAGTCCCCTTATCCCACAAACCTATTGGTTGTTTATTTTCTAGTTAGTGGGAGTGAACTACTGTGAGATACCTCTGCTGACATAACTGTTCCTCAGTATAACATATTAGGACCCTGTCCAGTGTATCCAGTTGAATCACCCTTCTTGTAGTGAGCCCAAGTGGCTTGTTCTCAGTGATAAAGAGGCAAATTCCAACCTACAAAATTGATTGGTTTTAGTAGATGCTTACTCAGTAGCTTTGCATGTTTACTATGCCTTCATTCACCATGCTAGTAGGAGGAGCTGTATGAAACTTGACATTTTTTTAGCCTCTGAATACTTGAAGCTTGGCACTGCTGTCAAGGAATTGCCACCAGTATCATCACCAAAGTCTTCAAGACAAGACACAAATCATGTTTTACAGCTGAGGCATTGATAAAATCTTCTGAGGATCTGGCACTGAAATCTTTGTCAACAAAGTCTAACATAACTTTAATGCAAGGTATATGTAAAAAGTTATCATGGTTTACCATGGTAAAATTAGAATTCAAGGAAAATCTGAATGCGAGTGTGCAAGAAATATATCCTTAATGCTAAACATCCAAAAATCTGTGCTACAGAAATTTGAATTCTGGAAACTTTTGCTGTCTTTCATTTCTGTTCCAATTTAATTGTTCTAAAATATGCAGTAAACCTCATTTGTCTGTAGTCAGTTATCAGATGCATATATTTACTATCTTTATTCTTTTCCTTGTCATTTTTGAGTACTGTCTGGTTTTTTTGGCGGCTGCAGTTCATTTCAGTAACTGTTTTCCAAAATGTCTGAAATGTTGTATAGTTTTTGCCCCTTTTGTTGTGGATAATTCTCATCTGAATTTCTGATGTTGTATGTTACATTGCCTATGTTATGTTGCTACATTTAGCTGTTTGTTTCAGTCAAACAGTTTAATAACGAGACTAAAGAAAGACATTAGGAAAAGTGGAAGTATATTTGATGTGAAACATATCACTCTTTGCTGTTGCATGTTAATGGAAACATTTTTAGAAAAGAAAGAAGTTAAACAGCTGCAAACTGATGAAATATTATTCTACAACTGACATTGGATAATTGTATTATTATATACCTCCGCACTGTGGTTCTAGGAGGGTGTTTGTGGTCATGAAAACTGTTGACACTAATGAATGGAAAAGCATTTTTCAAATACGATACACGACCCTTTTTTTACTTCGAGTTTTTATGTGTGCATATTTTAGAGGAATTATTAATATCTGTATTAAGATATGGTAAAGAGAAACTAAGCAATGTTGTCACGATCTTCTCATTACTCCCAGGAAAGCATTAAAACCTAGGGATTCAGAGTTGAGATTAGCCATACAAGAAACACAAAAAGCTCACAGAAATGCACAGAGGTGACGTACAAGCACTATTTTAACTCTGGTGTTACAGGAAGAGATTAAAAGTGTTACATGAAAAGCTACTGGAAATTTTTACATTTCAAACAGACAAATAGGAGAAAGAAATACTGATGAAGCACCAATGCAGATACAAATTGGTTTTTAAAAGAACAATGAAGTATTCCTCATTACGTTATAATAGGTTGTTGTACAAGAGCTAAAGACATTCTATAAAGCATAGTGGAGAATTACAGTTTTAAGAAAGTGTTAGGAAGTGTTTCTGCTTGTAATCTTAATATGCCTGATTTCATTTTTCATTAGCAGAGTCAGCACTCTGAATAATTGAATGCCAGATGAAATTTTGTATCCTTGCAAATAAATTTACTATATATGCTTGGGATGTATTTGTGAACTATGGTGTTTGTTTTCTAGAAATGCTTCAGTTTTTTCATTGCAAGAGAGAAGGGATATCACATCCCAGTATGTGTTAGTTTATTGTTCTCCTTCATGTGTTTTAAACCCTTTTTCTGTATGTTGAGTCATTCATTTTAAACTGGTATTTTTGTACTACATATCCTTACTTTCAACAGTTTTCTCATGATTTTCTTTCACTGTAAACAGGAGGCAGTTCATGAGGCTGCTTGATATAGTAGAAGTATTTGACCAACAGTGATACCTGTAAAGGAATAAGTAGTGGTAAGAGTGGTTGACACCAGTGTTTCCATTCACTGGAAGATGTAAAATTCTGAAGTTTTCTGACTGCCATGTTAACTATATGTGATTACACAGAAATTATTAAATGGAATCCAGCTGAGAGATTTTAGTAATAGTGTTTCATTGCAGGATTAGAAAATAACATTTTTGACATTCGTTTTGCTATCTTTTTCCTCCATAATTATTGCACATCTGTTGCAAGTTTTAATTATTAGGAAGAGATTCAAAACCACATTGGAAATATCTAGAGTGGTTGTAACAATACTACAACCCCTTCCTACCTCATTAAGTTGAAGTCTACAAATCATGCAAACCTTTACTCAATATTTGACTGAAATAGAGAAAATAGAGTACGTTATATACAAGATACTATTGTCCCAGGTTTTTAGTTCACTGAATGTAGATCTACTCATAAAGAATCTGTTAGCAGATGGATTTCTACCTCTCTAGAATCAGATATGTCACTCAAATCTAACACATTTGTGAACTTTTCTGCACACTAAAACCAGAGTTAAGATATATAAAGAGCCCTTTGTTAAACAGGTTCACTCAAAACAGATTTACAACTCACGAGCAACCCATTATCTAACATGTTTTTAGTTCACTGAGAACAGATTTACTACCCAGAAACAACCCATTATCTAACATGTTTCCAGTTCACTGAAAACAGATTTACAACCCATACGCAAGCTATTATCTAACATAGTTCCGACTCACTGAATATTGATTTAGATTTCATAAACAACCCATTATCTGACAAATTTTCACCTCACTGAACAGATTTGCAACTCATAAACAACCCATTAGCTAACACATTTTCGACTCGGGGAAAGTAGATTTACAGCATATAAACAACTTTATCTAACTTGTTCCAGTTCACTAAGAGCAGATTCAAAACTCACCAAGAACCCAGTACCTGGTAGGGTTGTGTCTTTAGCAGGAAGAAACAATGACAACAACAACAAAACAGTATAGCATCTGGGTAGTATGCCATACCCTCACACCTTTATTTTTTGTGCAGCATAGGTTTTTAGAGTGCATTCTTTCTTATCCCTGAACTGTGCTGATGAAATGAGCATTATTTCCATTAATTAGTCAGTAGGGACTTTTTCTTTCTTATTTTTATAAGAAACTTTATAGGGTTAATCTTTCTTGACTGCCAGTTTTTAAAAAATTACCTTGTTCATGGCTGTACTTTCCAACAAATATTCTTTTGGGTGATGAATTATCTAATCATTCAGTATCGCTCATGATTTTATTGCTATAGCATCATGTACAGTTTAATCCAATCTGCAAAAATTTTTTCAATTACCTTATTGATGCAGCAGTACCTATTTTAAGTATGTTGTGACATGACTACCATCTGTATCATGTGTTTTGATCTCAATCTTTCATTCTCAAAAGAGAGTAAGAGGTTACATTTTATTGTCTTTCTTGCTTTAAGTACACACTTTGAGAAGTATTAGACTATGAAGGAATAACTAGGTACTTACTGTGGAGGTACCACCCACCCACTAATTTCTTTGTAACCTTTTGCTTTTTAGTTGTAAAGATCAGCCTTACAGTTCACTTTACACAGGTGAGACTGCTTTATGAAGCTTTATAAACCATTAAGGTTTATAATGAGAACCTTCATGACGTTGCTGTTTTTCATTGTCAATGGTATTCCTTTGTAAAACAAAGCACAATCACAGGGCTTATATCTGGAAAATTCATGTTCTCTCTCTATATATATACTTTCTCTGTATGTTTGAGGAATTATGCAGGATTCAGACTGCAAAAAGGAGTATTTTTTCATTTCACATAAGCTTTCTGGAGTTTTTGATTGTGAGAACCAGTGCCTCGACAAATCAAATCCTAATTCATTTGGTAGTCTAGAGGAGATCCAGGGAGAATTACATACACTTTGGAAGTTGTTTTTCATTTAATTTTAGCCCCCAGTGGGCTGTAGGCTTTGTAGAAAATTGAAAGAAGGCATTAAATACAAGAGGAGGTACAAAGGGTAACAAATTTACATGAAAGTGACACTGAGTTTAAATCAATATATTGGGATGGCCATCTCCAAATAATGATTACAATTTCTGTTCAGCCGTACCAGAACTAGACCTTCTAACTGTTGCCAGTTCTGGCAGAATTTATTCCTGAAAACATAGGTTAAAATGAGGTAATGGAGCAGTATACGAAAAAGAGGTATCAGGAGCAGTTAAAGGCACAGAGTTATGTAAGGAGGTATTTGGAAATCTGACTTGTTCAAAATCTCTACAGGTTATCAGTTTCATTTGGAACAATAGGGTCTAATCTCTCAAAGGGAGCCTGAGGAGAATTGTACTCTTATTTTCTTTGTCATTAATCACTTCTAGACAGAACAACACTATTATTTTGAACTTCTGAGATAGTTTCTGTAGTATTTAAACTGGAATATCTACAGTTTCTGTATTATTTATACTGGAAGCCATTTTGAAGGCAGTCTCATAAACATGTATGAAGTACTTGAGAACTTTATAGATCTGAATAGACCTATCTTCCATTTGCAAGTAATTGTAAAGTAGATTGAAACAACTGAAAATGAAAATGTTTCAATGGAAGCAAGCATCTATTTGATATATGAGATTTTTAATATTATATGCTTATCCCCTCTCATACCACATCTCCCACTGACTGTTTGTTTTGTCAACTGATAAATGGCAAGTTTTAACTTTTAACTTTTAATGCTGTCATGATCTAAATAGAGATTTCTTCTACATGGAATTAGAGGTTGCAGTTAGACTCAGAGAAAGTCCATGAAAGATAGTGTATTACTCACAAAGTAGATTCTTTGTGGTTTTGATGGAGCAAACAACTAATGGGAGCCTTAATTAAATTAAAATTATGAGACCAGTATGCTAAACTTTTTTGTTTCCTGTTACACATAAGATGATTACCACTGTGGATTGACCCATTAAGCCAAAAATACATTATATTGGATGGGATAAACGTATGAGTTTTTCTTCTGTAATATCCAAAATTAAGCCCTAATTCGCAAACCATCTGCTAAACTTGTCTTCTTTACTTTGGCATCCTTCCTTCTCTGCCTGCCTAGAAGCAGAGTGCCAGAGGAGCGTCTGTTTTCCTTCTTCTTTCCCTGGTGAATGTGACATTGTGTATCAGCAGCTCAAAGTGTAAAATTTCTATTGAGCGAGAACTGAGAGAAGACCATCTTAAACCATCTCTCTGATAAACCATCTGTGTGAGCTATATTCCATCCCAGTAAATATGCAAATTAAGATTAGCTTCAGACAGTGGATGACATGCTAGTTTATGACTAATTTGCAGTGGGAAACAAGAAACTGCCTCATAGCATTTCTGGAGACTGCTTCTGGTTGTCCTAAGTTTTTTCAAAGCTTATGTTTATACAACGAAGACTTTTTTTTTTTTTTTGAAACAAAGTCAGTTTCTAAGCTAATGTTGCAGTCTCCTTTTTTTATTGTCATAGGTAGAAGTCATTAACTAAAACCTAAGCCTGCTTTCGGTGTATCTGTAGAAAAACAGTGCAGAGTTAAAGTAGGTTTAACGTAGTGGTACAACACAAGACAGAAGACCAATGAAGAAGTTGGAAACTAAAGAAGAGAGAGGAGAAAAAAAGGGGGAGGAAAGACAAAAGAAAGCAAATGAGAAAGAGGAAAAAGTATTAAGATGAAGTACTGTCAATGAGCTGATTTTTTTTCCTGCCTGTGTAAACAATGGCAGTGAACCATTTTGCCAGTGTAACGTCTTTCACAGCATGAAAGGAAGTGTTATGTGAAAAAACGCTCCTTCTGTTTTGAACTTTAGGCACTACTGTCTGCAGAAGGCAAAAATCTTTTCAGTGCTAACATAAAGTGTCAGATTCTGTGATGTATTGTAAGGCTTTTTACAGTCTGAGTCTTTCAAAGGTGTTCGAATGTGTGCTACTATTCTTTCTAACTAAATGAGTCCAATTTAACTGTCAAAAAGGCATTTATGTTCCCATTTCTCTTACAGAGCATTAAATTTCGTACATTATATCAGATCCCTTTAGTTTTGGAGCTTTCTTCTCCAGGAAAGAAATTTTTAATCTGTTAAAAATAAATACTTCAATATTGTTGCTTTTCATTTCATAAATGAAGTAGATTCATTATAATTGTATATGTTGGAATGTAGGTCCAGTGCTTTTCCCTTTTTGAAGGAGGGAAAGTGAGAGGCTATTGTTAAGTCTAGGACATTTAAGTAGTAAAAATTGAAATTTATTATTACAACTGCAACCTTTTTAGTGAAAAACAAAGTGTTTGGTTTATCACTATATTTTGTTTCTGGATGTGGCTGCATATTATGATTAGAGAGTAAAATTTATGAGCTGTTGCTACAGGTGGATAAAGTTTACTAACTTTACATTAAGCAGGTGTTCTTCTAGAAATATGTATTTTTGCACATTTCATGCTTTGTTTAGCTGTTCCTGGTTTGAAACTCCAAAATGTATTCATGACAGGAGCTGACATACACTGATCTTTTAGTTCAATATGTCCTGAGCATTCCCAACGTCAATATTCGGGAAAGGTGCTTCTGCCTATTAAACTTGAGATTATTCATGAAGAATTAATACTGTTTGTGACTGCTTCAACTTTCCACGTTGCCCTTAAATTTTTATTGGTGTAAATATTTGCTGATGTAAATTTTTATGTCAGCAGCTGTGCCTTGGTTGCATAAAATGCAAAACTGTATTTGGTGAATTGTCAAGAAAAAGCTGTAGAGGAACATCTCTTGACATTTCTCCTTTGCTTTATTCTAGAAAGTAATGTGATCCAGCAAATATTACTAGATTATTAGGCTATTCTAGCATTAAGGCTTCAAATATCTCTATACTTCAACAGTAATAATAAAAATGTGTGATTATACAAATTTATTAGAAGGCTTATTAGCCTTAGGGTAGTCACTCTAATGGTATTGATTTAAAGGCGGTAAGGCTAAGTAGTAATTTTTTTTTGAGCATCTATATGTAATGCATAAAAAGATAATGTGGGCTCTTGTAATTAGGAAAAAAATTCTTCTGTGATAATTGTTCAGGTTTTTTAAAACCTAATAAAACATTTCCATCTCTATATGTTAGCTTTCCATTCTAAATATCTGTCTTGGTTTTAAAGCCTCTTTTACATGGATACTTTAACTATATTGAAGTTACGATATTTTAACACTCGTTAACTGGTGGTGATACATTGAACTATATTGGGAGGCTTCCAGTTTACAATTATACAAAATACTATTGTTTTTCTAAATTGTTGAGTTGCCTATACTTCCTTAAATATATGATGTATTGTTATTCCTTTGCTACATTGTTCCTGGCTGACCTGTCACTAAACCTAAGACAGTCACTAAACCTAAGACAGTGACTAAGACAGTCACTAAACCTAATCAAGGAGTAAGTTATATCTAGGATAATAGAGGACAGAATATCGCAGGTTTACATCTCTCTTGATGTGGTTTTCTTCAGTGAGCTGTCAGGGAACAACTGTGGAAGGGCTATGGCCATTGTTGGGAAAAAAAGTAATAGGAGGTAGATACAGATTTTGTTGTGAAAAACTGTTGGTTATTTTTTCCCCCCACGATAAAAGGGCTAAATCATTCTTTGAAGAAAGATATTGTGGTCCACAACAATGTAGATATAGAATTAAATACATAATTGTTGTATTTGGTAACATAAACCAGACTTGATTTTTAAATGCTAATCATCACAGCAAGTTATGATGATACTATCTACTGTGGCTTGATTAATGTGCTTTTTAAATGCTGTTAACTGGGAGCCAAAAAGAAGCCCATCATTTATTCATATGTAAGGATAGTTCTGGAACAAGCTTACTGTTTTCAAAGTCATTTTTTTCATTGTTTTAAAGAGTGGATTACTTGTTCCATGTATATACAGTTTAAAATAACCAAAAAGTTAGTGGTGGTGTTTCTATTCTCTCATTGTGAGTTTCTGAGCTCATCTGTTTGATCCAGAAGTAAATTAACCTGTGTAGTGAAATATAGAAAAACCGCCAGTGCTGGTAGGGGACGAAAAGAAAAAAAGGAAAATTCAAATAATCTAAAATTGAAATGCTGCTATGAATTATTTATTTTTTGGTGTGCAACTTTTACCGAGCTCTGCCTGAATAACTGAAAATGTTTGTAAGAGTGAATAACATATTTCTGTCAGTCTCCGTAATGAAATTAAAACAAAAAGTTCCAGAAACACTGAACGACTCGCTTATTGATCCTCTCAGGATGAGCTTTTCCTTCTGGTATCTCTGTCCTATTTACATCATCAGCACTCTATAAGTTACAACCTCGTATTAGTGAGCGTGCAGGTATTCACAGAGTGTTGATAGGTCACCTACTCTCAAAGTCCAGCCTTGCCAAAAGGTGCAGACCTTCCTTGTCTAGCTTCAAACTGGGCTTTATCAGTGTTGTGCCATAGGTACGTTGAATCAGTATCTGATGCACTTGATTGAACAGAAATATCATCCATCTATTAGCTATTGTTCAGTTGGCTGCCTAGTTCGTATGAGTATGGTTAAAGTCATCAACTGCAAGTTAGGTTCATGGTCTTTTTCATGCTAAATTTTGATGTTTCCTACTCTGAATAGTCTCATCAGGTGTTTTGTATAGACCTTCATAAGTTCACTGATGGACTATAAATATCCTACTACTTAGGCATCTACCTATCTTTCACAATGTACTTATTTCACAGATATATAGTAATTACATGCAGTATTTTATATTTCTTCATTTACATAGACTAAAGCAATATAATAAATCCAGAAAGATATTTACCTGGTAGTTTCTTTTTGCTGAATGTATTGGAAGTGTTTCTTGACCAATTATCCAGTATTTATATTTTCATTTTTAGTAGCACATAGGCTGAATTTTTAATTGTCAATAGGAAGACACCAAACATTTTTGTTAGATGTGAGATTTCTGTATTATACTTTTTATAAAAAAACAAAGTTGGTTTTTTTTCTGGATTCTGAAAGGATTTTATTTGTCTTTAGATTATTCCCAACAAATGTGCATTCTTTCCAGTACTGGCTACTGCAGTAAATTTGAAGGAATAATAAGGTTACGTCCATGGAGATCTTTATAGTGTCTTGAACTTAGGCTAGTTGTTGCCTTGACGAACCCAAAGCTTTTGTTTATACTATCTTACTGCATTTAATAATCTTTAATGTGTAATAGCGTATAGCACGGTTTTGTATTTTGGAGGTACAAAGAAATGACACAGATGTTTGTTGATTTATGGTATAATTTTAGCAAACTTTACATGTGCTCTAAAATAAAATAATAGTCTTAGGCAAATAGGACATTGAAATATTTGGTTATTACAGTTCAGAATTGTTTATGCCATATATGATATTTAACATTTCTGTTATGACAGAATATATGATGGCCTTGTTTCACATGTGACTGACAGAAGCAATTAAGATATTAGATCACCCTCTAATTTTTGAGACAAATGGAACTCATTTTACCTTTTTTTTATTACAACTTCTTATTGTCTTAGAGTTTTGTTTAGCAAAAGGCTTCCTGCTTTATAGTATTTGAAGAGCAAATTAGGATAAAGAATTACTTAAAGTTCTAATTGTGCAGTCAGTTAGATATGTGAACATAAACCCTTTTCTTCAGGTGCTTTATTGCTTGTGAGGCATTCTTTTCACCTCAGATCAAATGGTGACCACCTGTTACCTATCACTGTAATCTTACACAAACAGGTTGACAGAAAGCAGTATCATCTCTTGTGACCAGTCTGGTATAATAACTGACAAACTGTATCCTGAAAGGTAAATTGTGAAAGCCAATTCAGAGAATGAATAAAGATCAAGCAGGTGTTTAATGTTAAGTACCTTCTCCAAAGTTGTTCTGATATCAAAGTGCTGTTTATACTCAGTTTTATTACTTTGATGGCTTTTCAGTTGTTCTTGCTTTACAACTTTGCTGAAGAAATGGAGTTGGTAAAAATATCAAATTAAAGGAAAAAGGTAATTGAACTGGTACAACTGGAAAAGTTTTGATTGTAAACTTTCTAGAGAATTTTAAAAGTAGAAGATAGGAGATAAAAGTCTAGGAAACTGAGAAATACGTTACCAAAAGTCAGTGGCAACAACTATTGGATAATTTCAACTCTATGTCCTTTAGTATTTTTATTTTCTGTTTGCAGTAATGAGGGAGCTCTAATCTGAGTTCTTCAGTTATTGATTTGTTGCTTGTCTGTTCCCTAGGAAAGTCAGATGAAGATCAGCGTGACAATATTTATAGGCTGCATCTCATCTGTGGGATGCAATCCATCTTCGTTAAGTTCAGTAAAAGTGATAGATAGCATTTGGCAACGTAATGATGTGATCACTCTACCATTGCCTTTGTAAATCATAAGCTGTTGCATTCTCTTGTGTAGATATTTAATCAGTTATACACCCCATTACTGATTTAATTCAGAATGTCAGTGGCAGGTGAATAATGTGAGTATTTGTATATTAATATCATATTGTATTAATGTTCCTTTCTTTTAAGTATGCTATTCATGTGAAAATCATAAACTGGTGCTTCATGGCTAGAATAAATTTAATCAGTGCTGTAGGCATCTAATGCCATCAGTGTTTTAATTCAATATGTCAGTGAAACAAATGTGTTTCTTTTCATTTCCAGTTTCTTTATGCTTTACTAATTCAGAATATTATGTGATGCTGTGAAAATACGAAGCTGAAAGTAAACAAATTGCTAGTTTTCATCCTGTCAGTAGATTTTGGGACTGAATTCCCCAACTGTAGCACTAGATAGGATGAGTATTTCTGATACATTTTAAAGTAACTGAATATCTAATGATAAATTAACTTTGAAAAAAAAAAAGTGCCTTAGAATATTCCTTAATGAAGTGTGAAATAAGTAAATATAAAATAATATCAATGCAAACTGGTAATGGTATAGAGTGCAGTGGCTTTGGAATCTTCTCCAATGTCCTGTCTTTGGCAAGATGAAGTTGCTAGAAGGTTTTAGTTCTAAGGAACCACCTGAAAGTGGCTAGAGGACCATTTCTAGGACTATTTCTGTCCTCAGTTGGCACCTATTTTATCATTGATAAAAGGATTTTTTTTGAATTTTGGATTCTTCACTAACTTATAAAACAAAAAGTTTATTTTAACCTGGAAACAGTATAAATTAATGAAAAATATTGTATTAGCACTGGTGACTTATTATACTGAAGATTTGCCTGAGTGGTGTACTGGTGGTACTTGATCCAGCTCATACAACATGCTAATAAGAACCAAGTTAGTTGTATTTTCCATTGTAAGAATTTATCTAAATATTGGATCACTTTAGCACCTACTCTGTAAGTCCTATGCTGTAGACTTTAAAACCACCTTACCTACAGATTTGTAAAAGTATTAAATGATTCTCTTCTGTATTGGTGGAATTCTCAATTCTGTAAGTAAGGAATATGATAAAACTGAAAGTTTATTGGCAAATAAAAGAGAGTGCTTGGTATAAAACCTTCAGAATTTATACTTTTGGTGGAACTAAGCAACTGCAGTTGGTATGTTTGCAGCAGACAGTTTTATGTTTACTTAGTGGGGGTTTTTGTCTTACATCAAGGCAATTGAAATCGTCTGAATTTTTTTTTTTAAAGAAAACCTTTTTTTTTTTCCTTTGAATTTTTGTGTTTCTGATGTTTCTGAAACCATTATCATCCACAGGCTTGTCACCTGAGCTTTTTGATAGTTTCAGATTTAATTTGCTTGAAGATGCGATCATCTAATAAGGAGCTCTCTCTTCTTCTTTAAAAAGCATATATACATCAAGCAGTTCCTGAAGTTTTATTTGTGATAAAACATTTCCTTAATTGGATATCAGATACTTGATTTCAGGCAGCTTTCAGAGCATGATTCTGTTGCCAGCTTGTTTTCAGGTTTTGTTTGTTTGTTTTTTCTTTTTGATCACAGTCTTAATCTTTGAAATTCCCATTAAGATAGAGAGTTCTTGGGTTTTTTTTATCTTGGCTTCTTTATTTTCTTTTAAAGTTGTTGCTGCTGTTCACTTTTAAATAAAATGTTTTATTAATTGCTTTGTTTTAGTTCTGCTCCACTCAGAACATATGTATATATGGTAAAGTTTTTCAAAACTGCACATATAGTTATTTTATTAAAACAAGAGGAAGATACATTTTTCATCTGTATGCTGAATGTTTGCTCATCTCCATATATGGCATAACCTTCCATGACTGTTTTATAAAAGTCTAGAAATCACCATTTTATAAATAGCAATATTGAATTAAACCTTCTTCTGTCACCACTTACAGACCTTAATATGGAGTTGCAGTATGATGTGTTGGTCCAGTTTAAGAATGTGAAGCTATACTTTCTGATATCCGTAGAAAAATTTAGTTGTTCTTTTAAGTATAGGAATTACAAGATGTGTAGGTTTACCTGTATTTGAAGAGCCCATATCTAAGTTGTACAGACTTCTGTCCATGGGAATGATCCCTGGGCCCAGACCAGGGAGCAGAGTGGTTCATACATGCAGTGCTTTGCCTGATACCTCTGGGATGATTTGGGCAGTCCAAGTTTCCTTTGAATCTTGTGTTGTGTTTCTCTGGCTCTGAGAAATTATCATTATTTTTTGGATTCCTTCTGTTTCATGCTGCCTAAAATTGTGTGCTAGCCATATGTCAGTCCAAAGTGTGATATTTTGATGTTACAATGTCAAGGATATTTTTTATATGTCCTGAAGCATGGTTTGAGAAAGTTAAGTTGTGTTTGAGATGTGGATATTTCAGTGGTTGGGAGGTCTCTATAGGCAAAAGGAACAAAACCTGATGTGATCTTATTTATACTCCCCAAAGAGTTGTTATGTTTTGTTTTTTTTCAGAAAGAGTAGCAATTTTTTGCCAGAATACATCAGTTAAATCTCAGAAGGAATTAGTTGTTTTGTTCTAGAGGTTACCCTGGTATAAAGTAACATGCATGTGGTGTGGGTGCTCGAGAGTGCAAGACCCAAGAATGAACCAACTGACTTTCTCAGTTCATAGTACAGCCAGACATACCCAGAAACTGCATAAACCATAGTTGATAATAAGCCTGCATTCAGGCGTGTTGTAACTGGTTTTAAAATACTTCAGTAGGTGTTTGCATGTCTCTGTCACGATGTTTGAAAGAACTGGTTATATTTGATTTCAGTTGGTGATTTCCGAAACAAAAAAAATAAAACTTTTGCTATATGTCAATGTGTTTCATGCTTAAAATTCAAAATAAATTAATAAAGCAACTAAATATTGCATTCAAAGAAAGAATAAGTGTAACCCATTCATCTTAGTGAAAACCAGAATTCTTATCAAAAGGGTCATCTTTGCATGCTCAAAAGTGTTTTATAATTTTCAAGTTGCCTTCAATGCCATTTTTAAAGATAAACTCAGTTTGCTTTTTTAAGGTACTGAAAAGTGAGCTGAAGATATCTTTTTTTTTAAAAAAAACAAAATCTCCTTCATAACTAGGAAAACCATATATTCACCTCCCTTTAAGGAGTGTTATCTAATTTATTTTTTCTATTCTTTCTTCTTTATGACAAGTCACTGAGACTTCTCTACAGGTATGTCATGAAAATATAGTCAGAAGATCTCCAAATGCTTTAGAAAGAGAAATATGAAGAACTGATAAATAAGTATTTGTCTCATAGTATCGATTTAGTGTTAGCACTTTCAGTGTAATCAGACTTATTTGGGGATTTTCTGTTCTGTGCATATGAATTGCATGGTAAAAATCACATCTTCCAGCAAGCCAAATGTAAACTGTAATAACCAGCGTAACGTAATCCTTATTGTGTTTGTAGATTTTTGTCTTCTGTAGCTCATTAATAAACTACCTGAACCTTCTGGTCTAAAATTATTTGTTTCTAACAAAATAGTAAGTGAAGTAATTAACGTACGTTTCTGCAGTAATTCAAAAATAACGTTAGGAAATAGTTACTCGTGTTTCTTAGTCTGTCACTTTAATATATTGGAATCAGATAAAATTTATCTTTTTGGGATATTAAATATAGGCTTTAGCTACTTATTTGTATTTGCTTTTGTTTCTAGCTTACAGTTTTTTATGTAGAAAAAAAGAGTGTGGTACTGTGGCTTATTAAAAATGATGTATTGATACTGAGACCATCAGAGTTGGTCTTTTTTCAGTATTTTTCAGGTGTTTAAAAACAGGATACTTTGATCTCTATTAATGTAATGTGTATCTGTGTTAGAAAATACACAGAAAGGTAATGCTAAATGATACGAGTAATTATTGAAAACATGTCCAAGACTTGGCTTAAATGATGTTTGAAGTTGTGACTAAATTATTGCTGTCTTGAATAAATGCTTATTATTTCTGGGGCACTGTAATAAAAATATTATTTTAATGAGTGTTAGAATTGACAAATACAGTGCAGGGATATTAACGGTGCTCTTGTTTTTGATGTTTTTTTATTTAAATTTATGAAAAAATAAGACTAGTTTGATTCCAATAAAAAAATTAATAGCTGAAACAATAAAAGAATCGACAGAGTCAATAGGCTGAAGTAGCCAGACTCTGTGATTCTGCAAGATCAACTTTGAGGAAAAAGAAAAACAAATATCTTGTTAAAAGGAGTTTTATTTGCTCTGTGTAACCATGTCTTCCAGATGTTGGGTCAGTGGAGGGACTTGCTTATCATAGAGCTTGGGACACTCTCTATTGGACCAGTTCAACCACATCCTCCATCACGAGACATACTGTTGACCAGAGACGTCGGGGAGCTTTCAACCGGGAAGCAGTAATAACAATGTCTGAAGACGATCATCCACATGTGTTAGCTCTAGACGAATGTCAGAAGTATGTATTATATCTTTCTTAACAGCTTTTAATTTTTGCCTAATGTCCAGAATACAGTGGCATTTCGTTGTTTCACAGTCAACTAATACAAAAACCTATGAAGGTGAAGTAGATTTCTTTGTTTAGGAGCCAAATGTTAGTATTAATTTTTTTTTAAGCCATTGCAGACTTAGGATGCAACATTTTGCGTGTTTTTATGTTTCAGATCAAATAATCATTACATTTTCATGAAATGTTAAAAAAATCAAGCTGGTTTTAAGAAAAGTTAGCTAAATGCAGATTATCAAGAGCAATCATTTTACTGATTTCATTTGTCAGACATATTACTCTCGTTGCTTAAATAAAAGTAAAATTAATTTAAGCATTTACAAAAAGGAATCTGAGTTTCTTATGCAGCAAATTGATAGACCTATGTGTTTATCACAAAAATCAGTGTTGTATAAAATTACATAACAAAAGATGTACATTTGCGGTGCTTGTGGACAGCATCTTGGAAAGAAGTCTAATTTAGTTCCCCTCCTGCCACTCTCAAGAAAACTGTGTTTCCTAGTAAGGTAATAGGAGGGTTTATATTTCCACTTCAACTTCTTGCTAATAAGTGTCTTACAAATTTGGGTTACTTTAATCTTCTCTGTTAATTCTGGAAGAAAGGCGACCTGCTTTTTCTGCTTCTTGTAACTGTCCCCCCTTTGGGGAGGCTAGGCTACATTTCTACCCTATTAAGTCCTATTTTTAATTTGTGATAGCTACACATACAATGTTGCATGGGTAGTCAAGGAGGTTATTTCCACGTGTGACTTCACATACAGTTTATGCAAACTACGAGTTTATGCTGTATTTTAAAATACGATTTATCTAGGTATCGTAAATAAACGAACTAAATACTGATGGAGATTGCAATGAGATGATGGGCAGGTTCTCATCAGTGTATAAATTACATCCACAGCTCATACCATAACATTTTGTCCACCATTGTTTAACAGTAACGGGCCAATTGAGCCTCCTGTAGAGCATATTAAGGTCACTTGATTCCACATTATCAACCTTCTGCACACCAGTCCTTTGGTCTGTATCACAGTTCTAATATGGGAAAAGCTGCAAATTCATTTCAATGTTAGAAATTACTAATATACACATTAGCAGAATCAAGTTTATATCATTACACAGCTTATCTCTCTCTCTAATGGTATATTGGTATAGAAACATGATCAGAATTGAACAGACCTGTGAAGAGGAAAAAAAAATCTGTACTAGTATACAAGTTAATGAACTAGGAAGCTGCTGTAATTTATAGGATGTTGGCTATTACATTTTCTTATTCACCACTGATTATCACAATTACTTATAGATGCCATTCATAATTGTGAAGGCATATGTTTTTTCTGTTGCTCATTTTATAGAGAATTAAATTATAAAATGTATCTTATGGTTTTGTTTATTATTTTGATTTTAATACAGCTTAATGTTTTGGACTAATTGGAATGAGCAGCTCCCAAGCATCATGAGATCTACCCTCTCAGGCAAAAATGCACAGGTTATCATTAGTACAGATATTCTGACACCAAATGGACTTACCATTGATCATAGGGCGGAGAAACTTTACTTTTCAGATGGCAGCTTGGGAAAAATTGAGAGATGTGAATATGATGGATCACAAAGATATGTAAGTAAAAAAAAAAATCCGAAACGTATTCATTGTAAATCTGTTTGTTTGCATTTTTTAGCATCTTTAAAGTGAAAATGTTACAGGAAGATCATTAGTTGCCTAAGTCTCTCCTAGTATTAGTTGTATATTAGATTTAAAACTGAAACACTTCTGAACTACAAGTAATGCTCTGTTTACTCAACACATTCCTGTTTCTGGATGACCTTCTGGAGATGCAAACCCTTACCACAAAATCTGTTTGCATTAGTATTGAACCTGAAGCATCACTGTCCTAAATGATGTGTATCAGCTTGAAAAAAAATTTAGAACTTCAGTGGAAGGGGTAGAGAAATATTCTGCTTTACATAGGAAGATTACAGTTTTCCTTCCAGTACCAAACTTTTCTGAATGCACTAGAATTATTTTTGTGTAATGCTTGAGTGGTAGTCTACAGATCTTATTTTTTTCTTTTCTAACTCTACATTTTCAGATATATTCAACTACACTCCATTACTCTTTTATCATAAGACATTTTGGCCCTTGAGTGCTCTATTAGTTTCAGCTCAAGAAGACCTTTTGCTTGGAATATGCTGAAGGCAGTTGATCTGTGCTCACGATTTTGTTGCATGTTTAGCTCTACATTTTTCAGATTTCATGAAGTCTTCCTTCTGGGGATTTTGTACCTCCCAAAGTGCATGATAAAATGAATGAAGGGCATGTTCTGGCTTGTATTTTCAATTCCCAAGTCTACAAGATAATGTTTGGTACATCATCTCATTTTCATATCTATTAATGTAAAAAAAAAATCCTTCATATACTGTATAAAAACTTTGAATCTTTTTGCATCTTAAATGAAAATTACAAGTTTTTCTGGAATCTTATCCAGGAGAAGTTCCACATACTTAATTTAGACGAAATTTCCTTATGAGAGCCAAGCTTGTAACAGCGGAAGTAAAATCAGCATGACTAGACATATAGTTTTGCATCTTTTCCATTCTCCTTTTGTTTTCATTTGTATAAATTAACTGCAGCTGATTAATGTTTTCAGATGCAGTCACTATATCAGAAACTGGACAAACCAAAGCTATATGGATTCTAAATTATACAATCTCTGTCTGTATATATTTACTGTGAAAACTGTTTAACTTTCTGGGGTTTTTTGCTCAGTGAATCCACATGTGTATCTGAGAGTAACATATAGAAGACAGTTTGGTGGTTTTCTATGGGTTTTTGGTTTGTTTTGATTTGTCATTTGGGAGATAAAAATGGAATTACTATCTTTCCTTCTATTACATAGTTCCTTAGTTTTTATCCTTTAATTGTATCTTGATTCTAAATGTTATACAAAATCTGTGCTTACTTTCTATTTAAATTTGGGTCATACTTTCAAATTATTCATATCATTTAGATCTGTATATCCTTCAGTTACTGCTGCATCTTTTTTGAGATAGTGTAATAGAACAGTACATGGTGTTCCAGATATACATGTAATAGATCAATATTGAAACATGTAACAGCTCAACAGTATTTGCAGAATTGTTTATTAGTCTATCTCTTACATTACTGAATAGAAGCAATCAAAAGTTTTAACTGGGTAGTATGCAATGACCTTGGAGTTCCTACTTAAATTACAGAAGGTTATAACTAGTTCAAATGTTCTCTGCTTGGTTTCTGCCATTTGATTTTTTTTTCTTAAATCCTGCTTCATTCATTAGTTCTCCTAAAATATATCCAGTCTTATCTGTTCATATTCCTGACTGATTTGAATAATTATGTATCTGGAAAGTACCTCAGTTTGCTGTCTGCCACAATGGAGCATTTTTCAAATGGAATCTTGAGGGACTTGTTACCATCTTAAAATACAGATATAGGAAATACAGGTAGAGGAAATTACCCGTTTTTCTCATACTTGTCAGCTTTCTTGGCTATTTCCTTTGTAGAACTTTGATCACAATTTGAAAGTTCTACTATATTACCTCATCCTCCTCTTGACTTCCTGTCCGTTATCTTCTATTTTTTTTTGTCATTTTTAAAGTACATTAGAGGATTTTTTTGGATATTATTCCATCACATGATTTGTTCATCTACATTATTATAATTGTAAATTACAAATTTCTGTCTTGAAGTAAGGTTCATTGGTCAATTAAAAATGCCTACTTAAAAGACCCATGCAAGTTTTATTTCTTTCACAAGTAGGAACTTGTGCTAATACTTCATTGTGTTTGCCTGCAAGTTTATTGCAAATTTGGACACTTATTCTTAAGTTCCTGGAGCTTAAGCATGCGCATAAATAGTTATATACATGCCATTTTATTCCAGTGATTTGCTTTGCTTAAATATGTTACCATCTCTATCTATGAAGTTACTTGTCTATGTTGCTACTATTTTTGTCACATTTATTAGGGAAAAGAGAAAAATATCTCATTTAGATCATCAACAGTAAATAATGTAAAATCAATTTCTTTTAACTTATATACTTTAGTCAGTTGTTTTCTCTGAAAATAGCTCTTTCTAGATTGGATATTCTTTTGTTCCTCTTCTAGGTCAAAAGGGAATCTTAAATTCTTTTCTTATTTCTATTCAGTTAGAATTAATATTTTTTTCCCTATTCATTTTGTGTTAGTTTCCACTTTCTGATGTATATATCTGTCTTGTACTGCTGTTTCTTTTCTATTTTGCTATCATGTTTAGTTTTACTTTCCTGATCTTGTTTTCCTTAAGGTTTTGAATAAGCTGTCAGTTAAGTACAAGGTAATTAGTAGGTTATGTGGAAGCAGTTTGACTTTGTCTGTGCAGAGGATATAACAAAATACACATCACAAACGAAACGGGAGATGACACAACTTAGTTGCAGAAACTGTTACTAAATCCCACCTTTTTATCAGACCTCTGACTTTCAGTTTACATCAAGACAAACAGGTCATTCAGTTTTCTCAGCCATTGAACGCTGAAACTTTCCTTCTAATTTTTGTGGTATATTGCCTCTTGGTTTGGCTTGGTGTCATTTTAAATCTTCTTCCTCATTACAGTAAACAAAAAAGCTCCTGAAAGCAATAAGCTGAGCCCAGCATGCTCTTCTGAAGGCTTTTTGGGAAGCTCTATTGTGTTACCTATACTGCTGTTGGTTGTCATACACCAATACTTGTTTTGGGAGAATCAACTAACTGTGGTCAAGAATACTGATCTGAGTTCTCACATGCTGTTGTGTGTGTTTCCTGGGTTCTGAAGGCACATTTCCTGCATTAGTTAGATGGGGATTGTCATACCAGGAAAAAAAAGAAACACCAGGCTGCTCCATTCAAATCTGCACTTAAACTGTACTGGCCTCACTCTCACTAGCAGCACTTCAGCAGAGTTGCTCATTGCTGTGTAGAGGTATTATTACCAATATAAGAATGCCAGAATCCAACCAGGAAATTGTATTATTGATCTAGTGAAATAATATTTCCAGGACAGTTGGTTTTCTTCATTCATATGCTGTCCAGCTTGACAGGATCTCTGGTTTCTCTCACATTACGATAATGCAAGTAATAATCATTTCACTGTTCTGGTATTCTGAGATTCTTTAGGGTGTTCCACCAAGGTCCTGCCATCAACCACCCCTCAAAAATTGTTTCAACAGATTATCTTTTTCCATAGTATCTCTGCTTCATTGCTTTCTAGTTTCACTGAGGTTAACAAAGGTGGAAATTGTATAGTAGAACATGAAATGCTAATGTGGTAATGTAATGAATTTTCTTCCAGAGGGCAGCTTCTTTCTTCATTCTACTCACCACAATAATCTAGTACAACGGATGGGTAGAAAATAATTTAGCAGTATTGAATTGACTCTTTTAAGTGGATTGTAAGAGTTTATTGACTTTGTGTTAAGCTGATATTTTAATACTAGTATATGATTGCTGGAGTACTCTTTCAAGTTTGGAAGAATTTTTTTTACTTTTGTTCCTTTTTATTACTTAAAAGATATACGGCGGGAGGTTAACACTTATTGTTCTACTCTGTCAGATTTTCCTGTTTGAAAAATGGAAGTGACAATCACTTTTTTTTACAATCTCTTCCCCTTTCTCTTCCATATTTGCTCCTGCCCTTAGTTGGATTTAATGTTGTGGCCACAGCTGTTTTTAGCTGCTTAGTGCTTTAATTAGAACATTTTGTTCAAGAACGCAGAGACTGAGCCAACAGCAAATAAAGCTGATTTTATGTTTTGGACTTACTTTTCCAACAAATTGTGAACTATTTTGATTTTTTTCCTTTTCTTCTTCAGCGTTGAGTGTTCTGTAACATCTTACATATTGAGAACCTAGAAATACAGTTACTTTCCTGTAAACAGAAGTATGATTATTTTCTAATATCCAGATTGGAATGTTTTGGTCTCAGTTATGGTTTTGTAGGCCTACATGTACGATTGTTAAAATCAATATGGTTTTAGAGGTGTCTCCAGTAATTATAACTCATGTAATTGCAACTTTCCAGTAATTATAACTTTCAATTTCTAGTATATATGTTTTTATTCTGTTGGAATTCTGTATTTAAGCAATTAAACAAGTTCTGAAGTTGGTGTTCAACTTCTGTTGTCTTCAGTAACATTTTATCAGATCTGTTCTTCAAACTACTAAATGCGGAAATGGAAGTTAAAAGTTTGGCTGTGCATTTATGAAAGGTTTGGCTTTATGATTGACATCTAAAATTACTTTTCAGACATGTCATTATATTTATTTATAGTACAGAACAGCAGAGTAATTTTGTTCAATTCTTGGAAGATATTCATGATGACATCAGTGTTGCCTTGAGAAGTGACTGAATAATTCACTAAAGCAGGATAAAAGTGAGATTGGCCAAGGTAGCCAGAACAGAGATAAATCATGTAAAATACTAACAATTAGCAATTTAGAAAGTCTAATATCATTAAAATCAGAATGTGCTAAAAAGTCTTAGAAAAGATTCTCACTAAGGTCTGAACATAACCAGTTACAGAAAGATGCAGGTCCTGAATGTGATTCTGAGTTGAAGAATCACGTTGCTGTGTGCTCTATATACTAATAAATAATCAGATGTGAAAACTAACCTGAAGGAAAATAATGTCAACTAGAAGGCAGATATTTTAATAAGCTTGGATGATTATCTAGGGAAAAAAAACAAAAATTGAGCCTACTCTCCATAGAGAAATTACTTCAATTTCTACTGCTTCCCTGTGATTTTATTAAATGGCACTAGAAGCAATAATAGTAGAGAAACAAGAAGTGGTGGTAAAAGTTGATACTGTTAGCACAAAATGCACTGTTTACCACCTAGACATGTAAGTTCATCATGTTTTGCCTCTCCTATTCCTCCTATTATGATAGTTTATTGTTGAGTTCCAGGCTTTTTAACCAATTCATTCTTTTTGGTTTGGAAAGCAGCTAAAATAGTGTAGATGATCTTGGAAATTAATGGTACTAGAAGTGAAGTTGTGGTGAATTCTTTTATTTTCTCTGTCCAGGAATGTAAATATATTAGTTGTAGCGGGAATGTTCTATTCTTGATTCTTTTCTCTTGCAAATCTGATCAAAAAGAGTCTTAGTTTCACAACTTTCCAAATGTCCATGTATGCCTTTAACATTTATCTGAAGAAATCCAGAACCAGTAGAAAGAGTGAAATACCCGCCCTGCTTAAGTAGGTGTTGTTCAAGGGAATTCACTCCATTGACATTGAAGGGTTGCTTTCTTTGAGGAGTTCTGTAAAGTAACACTGAGATCGAACCTAGTGAAAGTGATTCCCTGGCCAATGGCAATAAAGTCGTCTAAATCGTGTCAGCTAGGTAGCTGGTTGACACAGATCCAACACTGTTAGTTTGGGACTGTTTACTGAAATATCTTGATGTTTAGTCTTGCTAGCCTGGTAGAAATTAACTGAAAGAAGAAATTAATGAAAAGATAAAAATAATCTCTAAGGTTATGGAGAATAAGATTATTTATAATACCTCAGGATCCCACAAAATTCTAGGAGATTGAAATAAATGTAACATTAGATGAAGTTGGTCATTGTAATTTATGATCTTGAAAGTAAATTATTGTATAGTTAATACATATGTAATTGCAAAGAACCTGGTTAATATAGTTGTGGCTTACAGAGATGTATACTTTCCATTTGAATGGCGCTGAAAAGTACAGGCCTGTTATAAACAGTTGCCTAATATATCATTCAGCTGAACTGCAGATTAAGTAGTAACTGGAGCACTGCAAGTTTGGCATTGTGATGTGGTTTTCAGTGTCTGAAACGTTCATTTCTAGCATAGAGACAAAAAAAAATTGTTGAACAGGAAGCACTTCTGATTTTGTTACATCACACTTGGACTATACTATGGAAACAGGATCTTACTGTTCTTGGTAAATGTGGTATTCTTCTATGTCCATTGAATCCTTTGCTATGTGATTGCAGTTCAAGTTATTGTGAAAGTATTTTTCAAAGATACAATAAATGAAAAGAAAATCCATGCATTAAAGATAAGACAATGATGAAAATGTGGTGTTTTTTCAGACCAATCAACAAAAAGCATGATTATTTTTGGTAGGGTATAGCAGTGATTGGCGCTGTTCTTCCACAAAACCCAGCATAAACCTAGACTAGAAATTCTTCTAATTTCTTTTGTGGCAACAGGAATGAGGAATTGGTAAACTCACAACTGTTCCCTTCAGTACCACATTTCTTTCTTCTGTCTTTAACCTCCCCTTCCACTTCACACCCCCCCCCGCCCCCACAATTGGTATTTTTTTTCTAGTTAACATAAGACTTTTGTCCTAAAAACCTCACAGTGTTGGAAGGGCAGAATTTGGATACTCCAGATCAAGGCTGATAGATTTGTTTGCCCAGCAAGAGATAGCATTTTTGCTTGTTATTAAAGCAACCACATCAATAACAGCAAAACAAGGAGTCTGATCTAAGTGTATCTTTTTCAGGTTGCTAAATCAAATACATAAAAGTTATGACTTATTTTATTTTTTCCCCTGGCTGTGCAACTGCTTTCCCTGTATCACAGTCTCATATAATTTTTTTCATTGATTCCTTGTCTATACTCTTTTAAAAACAGTATTCATAACAGAGTAATAAATATGGTGTACTATTTTATGTCTTCCACTTGAAAGAATAAAGTACATTAGCTAATTTTGATTAACGTGGTGTTCTGTGTAAATTGGTTCTGTCAGACTAAGTTTTCTGATATTCTTCCAAAATATTTTTTTTTTTAGATTACAGATACTTCTTTATACTTGTGTAATGATTTTATTATGCAATTGGGATTAAATTGCCATTAATTTTAATGCTTTTAAGTGTAGTTTTCTGTACTAAATTTGTCATTCTGTTACAGACCTCTAAGTAGATTCAGGTATCTTTAGAAAGTAAAGAACCCTTAAAAAACTTTGAAAAGCTTTATTAGATGGCTCTGCCCATTTATTAAGCATTTTGAAAGTATTATCAATAAGCCTTTCATTAGAGTTAAAATACTTAAAAGCGACTCATATTTTAAGCTTGATGCATTAACTTTATGCACTCATCTTTAAAAAACCCCTGATTTTCTATAAAAATTAAACATTGTCATGGTAAGAATTGTTATGAATCTAATTCTTACTGACAATCTAGTGAGTTTTATATAAATCGTGCAAATTATAGTATTCTGGCACGAATTCTTCTCTACCTGACATGTCTACCTGACTGACTCCTCCCCTTTTCCAGTCATGTTTTTCTAAAGAAACTGCTACACATACCTCAAATTTAGAGCAGCTATATGTTAAAAAAATAGCTGTCTGGAGAACTTAAAAATCATAACTTAAAAAAGAAAGGATCATAGTTAAATTTAAATTCCTGAGCTTCTTGTGACATTCCTCTCCCAGTCTCCTTAGCTCTTTACAGGAAGCAGAGAAAACGTTTGATCTCTTATTTAGAGCTCGAAGTATGTGCTGTAACTGAATGTTGGTATCACTCAGTATTAAAACCCATAATGCACTGTTGGATGTGTCTGACTTCCACTGGTTCAGGCAGAAGGCACGGTAGGGATGTCTTGTTCAGGTTTCCTTAATGTTTTAAAACTGTACATATATTGTTGCAATTTTTGGTTTCAATTTAGGCTAATGATAAAAGATGTCAAGACAGGGTCTTTATATGATTGATTTTGTTTTACACTGTTAAAAAAACTGTTTAAAAACTTCTTACTGTAAAAAAAGAGAAATCTGTTCAGTTCAGATCTTTGTAATGGAGAATAGCAATGCATTGCTTTTTTCAATGTGTGCACATTCATTTAGTACCACATTTCTCTCTTCTGTGACCAAAACCATGGCTGATGACCATAATTATTCTTGCTTTCTACCTGTGGTACAGGGTGCTTTTTGACAGTTTTTGTCCTTTCTAGAAAAGGTCTTAAGTGTTTATACAGTACTGCAATAGTTTGTGGAAGTTCATGAATGTGACCTTTCTGAATAAATTTTCGATTACATTGTGGTCTATATCATACTTGACTAAATTTGATGGTTGAGGTTGTATCTTCTAGTTCTCTTTACCTTTCTATTGTCTGCAGAGGTTCAAAAGTTTTTCCGTGTATGGTATTCTGTGCAATACAGATGCTCGGTTTCTTATCGAACTTTGTCCTTTTTCCCCTCTGACTCAGTGTATACAATGACTTTCTGATTCCAGCACAGTTTACGCACCCTTAATTGAACAACAGGCAGCATATACTGCAGTTGTACGATGGCAAATTAACTGGGCCTTATGCTTGTGTTGATAATGTGCTTCCAGATGGGACCTGTGAAGGTTTTTGCCTGTATTCTCATAAGTGGGAGCACTACTTTGGGTCATTTGTTCCTACTCAGCCACCAATTTATATAAAACTTGCTGTAAGTTGTTATCTTGGAGTTTTTACAATTTAAAAACATGATTGTTCTTATGATTGAATGGCAATCACTGATTCTGCATTGGCTTTCTTCTCTGTGTTACATTATTTGGGTACATGCATTCCCTGAAAGACTCCAGCAGTTGTCTTATGTCTAGATCCAAAGCTTACCAGATAACTATCGAAAACTCAGAGGAATAAATCTCCAAAGTGCTTGCATTGGCTTCCATCATTATTTTTGTTAGGGATAAGTAATCAGCAAGAAAAAAGGAAGCAGGGAGTACTGGGCAGAGCCTTTTGTGCTTCCTGCCCCGCCTGGGCCAGCCAGGTGGAACCGCCCAAGAAGGATTTCAGTAGGGTCACAGTGTAAGAACCTGAATTTTTGTTACGTGATCCTGCTGGTGAATCTACCGGTATCTGTCCAGATCTGTAGACAGCGCTGGGAAAATGAACATGCAAGCTGTGCAGACTACCAGATTTGGAAACATAGATGACTTAAAGCAGGTTTGTTACACAGCACATTTGATTGACCCTGAATCCTCAGAACTTAAACACGATTTGGCAGGTAACCAAAGGATGAACAGACCAAAGAAATCACCTTTCATTTTCATTTACTTCTGAACATCCAGGAGTGCTATCAAGATTTTTTTAAAAAGTAGTTAAAAATTGTCAGTCATTTTCAGCATTATTCTATAAACTAGAATGTTAAAAGGGCTGTAAAGCTGGCCAAAAGCTGGTAGAAGTAGGAACTCTTTCTTTTGGATGCTTGAATAAAACCAGTGTCCTTGGATAGTGCTGTGACATAATAGAGGATACTTCAAAGAAAGAAGTGCTATGAGCATTAGTGAACAAGTGTTCCTGGATGTTAGCTTTTGTGAACCTTTGTTAGGATCTCAAATTTCCCAAGGTTAAAGAATGATGATGAATTCTGTAATGAATTTACATTCTTTTCTTACAATTTGAGAAAAATTACAACAGTGCTACAGAACACAGAAAGCTGAACATAGTGGTCCCTTCTTTAGTATTGGTTGTGACAATAAAATCCGTCAAACTGGGACAGTTTCACACTGTCATGGGTGACAAATATGGGACTGCAGAATCTACATGGCTAGATTTTCTACAGATCTTTCAGAAACATACATAATAGATTTTTTTTTCTGAAATGTGTCTGAATATGAATAGCATAGGCTTTTAAGAGTGTATTATGAAAAGTATCTTACACTAAACGTGCACAATTACAGAAGAGGTCTTTTTACCATTAATACATTCCCATTTGTCTTTTAATACTTTTAATTTGCAAAAAGGTTGGTTAGAGAGAGGTTATCCTCTTGAGACATTTATCCCTGGAAAAGAAGAAAAGGATTACTGGTCAAAACTTCTTTCAAATATGCAGAAATATATAATGTGCATAGTGATGCAGAATTTGTTATAATGATCTGATTAATATAAGTAGATTTGACACTGTGTATGTATAAGTGAATTTAAACATGACCAGGAATGCTCCTGTGCAGTGGAGTATAATTATTTATGTTAGCAAATTGTTGAAGTACCCTGGGCAGTGAACTGGCATAGGTGTGAACAAACTGCCACTGAAGCGTTAGTTGGTATTGAATATGGCAGAGTTAGGGCACTTTCTTAATCTCCAAGGTATAGCTGTAGAAGGAAAAATGGAGGGTTTTAGTCCACAAAATTGAATTTGGATGTCCTATATATTGGGTGAATTCTTTGTATGAAGAGAAAGGCCTTCGCCCAGCCCCCCCAGTTTATTTATTTGTTTGTTAAATATGAGATTGACTATTACTACTTCTTTCTCATTCGATCATTTAAAAGAAATGGTACGCAACATCCTCTTGCAAGTAGGCTAAAGAGTGTACCAGTTGGCTCTGCATGCACAGTGCAACCTATGTGCATGTGTGCAGTCAGCATGAATACCTCAAATTAATCAGATATGCTGGGTATATGCAGATAATTATCCTCTTTATTTCAAGTTGATTTCCATGAACTCACATCATTATTAAAAGGTCCTTTTGGAAAGAGGATAAAGGACGTAAAGCAGATGGAAAACCATGGGGACCCAAGTAGAGATATAGATTGAGCATTGATGATTATAAAAAAGAGTGATTTCTGTTGTGTTGTTAAAAGAAAGATACTATTTTCCTGGTTTTATTGCCATTTCCCTATGATAAGTAGCAGCTTGATACATAGATACAGGATTTTTTTTTTTGCCAGCCTAGATCAGAAGAACTGTTCCCACTTTATATGTATATATAAGTTACTAATTTTCCCAGAGAAACATGGAAGAATACAATAAATATGTTCAGATTATAATTTATTTCCATTACCTATGGAGAAATAATAGGCCCCTTCCAATAATTCTGTTCAGCCAAAATTAAATTTTCAGCTAGAAAATGTGTTATGCTCTTCAGAACAGAAACTGTACATGTTAATTTTTTAATTCTGATATATAGAAAGAAAGAACATATATGAAAATATTTTACATGAGCTGTGATTTAGACTGGATTAAATTCATTGTATTTCTACAGTTTTCTTTCAAACCTTACTATATAGTGAACTGCAATTCATATTTTCTTTCTAGGTTTTAAACTGATAGTATGGTGACTGAGGAGATTTATTTTTTTTTTTTAAGTTGGAGTACACTTCCAAAACATTTATTGTCTTGGGTTCAAGGTTCTAATGTGATCATATGGTGAATACTCTTCAGTTCTGAAACATGCCTCTTGCTTCGATTTATAAAGACTCAGAATTTCTAGACCTTCAGCCATGCTACAGTACCTCTTGTTCTTTTTTTCTGTTCGAGCTATTAAGCAGGTAGTGTGTTGAGTAGGTATTTTTACAGGCATATTTAGATAAACCGTGATTTTTTTACTTGAGAAACAGGTGCCTGGATTTCTGAAATTTCCACCCTTGTAGCATCCTTTTAACGCATTTTAAGTGTTGTTATCTCATTTTTCCAGGTGCTATAAGTATAGAAGAGTTAAGCATTTTGTCTAAAACTATGAAGTGATGTGAGTCAGTTTGCACTTTTAAAACTTCTTATTCAGAACAACATTCCTTCTCATGTTTTTCTTCTGTACTTATGTATTTTAGGTAATTGTCAAATCTGGACCAGGTACCTTTCTCAGCCTGGCGGTATATGATGATTATATCTTCTGGTCAGATGGAGTGAGGAGAGCTATTCTGCGTTCCAGTAAATATACAGGAGGAGATACAAAAATTCTTCGTTCTGATATCCCGCATCAGCCAATGGGCATTATTGCTGTTGCCAATGATACTAACAGTTGTAAGTCACAAAGCAAGATACACTATTTTGTTATTTCCAGTATTGTTCATTTCAAGAATTTTAATGAGTTTTAATCAAGTTAAAACATTTCACGGTGTTTCATAAATCCCTTTTGTTGTAGGAACTGTTAACAAAAGATGGGATATAACCTCTTCCCCAAGTAAATAAATATTACTGAATGACCATTTTCTGCTATGGACATTGTGCTCATGTGATAGCAGTTAAATCATTTCCTATCAAATATCAGCAGTTTTGAATGTTGTGGGGTTTTAAAATTATTGTATTCAAGGTAACTTCGTTTGTTTATATTTAGTACGCTAGCATCTGAGTCATGCTGACATTTTCATCTGACTGAGAAAACTTGAATCAATTGCCCATGAATCTGAGATACGGTGATCTTTGCTCTCTCGAAGACATTGGCTGTTGAAGCAAATTTAATAAAACAGAGTTCATCTTTTATCATTTGTTTTTCAGGTGAGTTATCTCCTTGTGCACAAATGAATGGAGGTTGTCATGATTTATGCCTTCTGACTCCTGATGGACGAGTGAACTGCTCATGTAGAGGGGATAGAATACTGATAGATGATAACAGATGTGTGAGTAAGTAATACTAGCTGACATGATGCTTTTCTATGGTGTGATGCAGTTGGCTATCATAAGCAATGACAGCTGGCCCAAGCCATTAATTTTATTGCTTATATATACTGTAAAAATTGATCTGGTAGTTCAGCACATACCAGGCTTTTAACTGTTTTATGTCGTATAAGGCTTTTGGGGGGTTAAAAAGCATTAATACTTATATTCCCCTTAAATTCCAATTTGGGTATTTGTTTGCATTCTACTCAGCATTTCCTATTTGCAGTGTGTTTCTGTTGAGCACAAATATTTTCATTTCATATCCTTAGACATATAAAATAGTTCTAAGTTAGTAACCAGTTGTTGTATTTAATCATGTAGAATTGGTGTTTTAGTTATTGGGAAATGTATCACTTTAAGTTGGCAGACTCCTTGGAGACTGGTTTTGTTGGAGAATATTCTGTATTACACTGTTCTAAGTTCTCCTTGCATCTTTCCGTGCTTTCTCTCAACCAGTATGTCTCAGTACATGATGAACAAAATACGAGATAACTGGTTTTTTATAGTTCAGAAGTGGTTCAAAATATACATTCATCCATTGAAACTTCTTTAGATCTCACTGTCCCTGTGCAGAATTGATGTTTATGAACATGAAGTACGTGCTGGTAGTTTGGAAGGATGCGATATACGTACACACTCTGCACCTCTGTCACTTTGCTAATGCTGTGCCTTAGCACGAGTCAATTAACTGGAAACTGTTTCCCTAGGGATGACCCACATTCATGATGTGGAACATGACTTTGTGTTTCTCCCCTCAACAAGTGTAGCTGGCTGGATGTGGAATGGAGGGAAAGCTGAGGGGGACAGTGTGCAGTTCCTTATGTCTTTGTTAATATATTGTAGCTCTTCTGTCACACTTAGAGACCTCTTCCAAATTCCAGTGGTTTATTGGACCTTTACCTCTGTCGGGCAGAAATCCCAACTCTTAGATCAAGTTCTCCACTTCCATATTTATCTGCCAAGTATACCTGTTCTGCTGCTTTGGTTTAATAGCTTTGACCCACCTGCTTTCTCTAAATCAAATTTTTTGATCCTAACAGTAGAGAAACACTGTAACATCCAAGAAAAAAATATATTTATGTTTTGTATATTTAGCAAGGTTTACTGTCCTGCTAGAAGCTTAGACAGTTTACCTGCTTCAGACTCTTCTGTGGCCACCTGTTGCTCCTGAACATCGACATACCTACTCCTTTGCTGACAGAGTTTATTTTGGGCATACCACTGGTATTTTTCATGCTAGAATGACATTAAGCTTTACTGGTACATCTGAGTCAATAGTACTTTCACATTGGTGTTTTTGTAACAGGAAAGAATGCTGTTGTTTAATAATCAGCTGAAGAAGAGCAAGATGGGTGCTTCTGCTAAGGACAGTCTTAGTCTCCCTCCCGTCATACGCCTTTCATCAGCAATAACAGTTGTGTAACTGAATGATGACTTAACTGACTTGCTTGATTGGGAGTTAGGTTTTTTTGGTTTTAGACCTAGTTTTGATTGGATCAGTGAGCAGAGCTGATTCAGCTTGACACTGCAAGATCACTAGAGCTAGTTAAGGAGAACTAGTGAGAACAGAAGACTGTGATGAGGTAAAGGGTAGAAGTACACCTTTAAGTATTGATGTGATTTTAATTTGGCTCAAGGCATCCTTAGGGCTGGACCCTAGTCCTTTCGAATCAAATTCTTAGGCTTGGCAGCTAAGCTACACAGCTTTGTGAAGAGCCTGTAATTAGTTTTATGCCATACCAAGCTAATTGCTTAGTTATTGTATCTAAAATTTTAATCCTAAGATTTCTTTTGCCATGTTTGTTTTGGATCCATAGCTTTGCCTTTTGCTTAATTTCCTAAAATATTGCTATTAAATGAAACCAGATGCATTCATTAATTATGCATATGATCAGTGTAATCATATAGTAGCTACTAACATGTCCCAAACAAATACGTGAATTGCTACAGTTTTATTCTGCTCTTTCACATAGCTCATAGTTCGTCTTCGACCTTTACCTTGGCTCACACATACACGTTGTTGTTAGTTGAGAACTAAGTATTTACATTGTGCATTATAAGGTCACTGAGATTTCACAGGAAGACCTGGTTCTGTAATTAAATATATGGAAGTATGAGGGTTAAAACTCTTATTCTTCACAACAGGGAATATACAGCTGATCTAGACTCAGGATGCAGTAGTAAAGTAGTGTACAACTAACCTGTATTACATTTACAACTCTTACTCAAAAACTGTTTTGCCTAGCTGTATAATTGAGATACAATGAATTTTGCAGATGATTTGCAGTGACAAAGATTTTAATTTAAACTATAATATTGTTTCAAGAGTAAGAGAATTGTAGTCTAGTAACAGAAACCAGTGATCAACTGAGATTGTATGGACAGGAATCTGATTGTTAATGGTTCAAAGATATTAATTAAGACTTTACAACTTTACACAAAGATATTTTCCACTAGAGCCAAATGTTTCTGCTTCCTGCAGATGGAATATTACCACCAAGCTTATATAATCACCTTATTTCACCCTCTGACACTGTCAAGTTTTATTGATTTTGATTATCCAAGAGAATTCTTGGAGCTGTAAGATTTCCTTAAGTTTCATTGCCTACCAGTCTGCACTTGGTCTTGTGAATCAGGTCTGTCATGTGCTCAGCTAGCATTTTCCCATCCCTTTACCCGTGAGACAGAGTATGGTAAAGTACAGGAATTACTGAAGACTTGGAATTAACTGCTGCCGCCTTCTCTGAATCTGGCAAGGAACTTTTCCTTCCTTGCTAGGCTGGCAAGAGTCTAATGGGTTTTTTTACTTCACAGCAGGGCAGAAACCTCATTGGCTGATAAAGAAGACAAAATCAAATTGTAGAAGGTTAAAAGTTTTTCAATGCTTGGTTAAGGTATTTATATCATAAACATTTCCATTTCCTAGATTAATTAGAATCAGAGAAAATACAAATAAGAGTTGTAATTCTTAATGTCTGGAGCAATAAGGAGGTAAATCTTTTACTGAGCCTCATTTTACCTTCATTAAATGTAATGGATGTTATTTATTTCATGTAATGATTTAAACTCGTTGCATGAATGCAATAAAAGTCCTGGTTTCTTTGGAGGTGGGATAGAAAGATGGTTGCTGACATCCCAAGGAGGTTGAAAAAAACACAACACAGATGAAAAGCATAACTGCTATTATGGTAGTAGGATACTCCTTTCTTAGTAACAGTTATGATTTTTGCTTACCTATCGTAATTACTACTGAGATAGATAAAAGTGTCTACATGTATCCATTGGGTTTGTCTAGGGCTATATCAGGTGAGTTAGTTGAAGTCGAACCTTAATTAAAGCACTTTTTCTTGCCTGTTTCTTTACCTTGTAGAGGCAGTGATCAGCATTGGAAGTGAAAGAGGGTCAGCAGATAAATTCCTAGGTCTCATAATTTATTTTATGATATTATATAGCACTTATATTTTCCAAAAGCATTACAACTCTTAAAAGAAAGGGTGGAAACAAGACAGACTATAGTTTAGCTGTGAGAAGGAAGGGTGGAAAAAAGACAGACTAGTTTACCTGTGAGATCAAAAGTTTCTTTCTTTGTAACACAGTTGAAAGGGATACTCAATAAAATTGAAAGTTAGGAACTCCAACTGAGAAAAGGAATTAACTCTCCTTTCAAAGTGTAATTAGACTATGTAACTTACTGCCAGTCAAGTCTTGACTTGAGACAAAGCTTCAGTAAAATTCAAAGAGGGATTGAATGGTTATATGGGTGATAAAACTACCCAGACTACTTATTTCTCATCAAAGGAACAATTTTGAAAGGCATTAAAATGCTTTGTTTCTGAAAGCTGGGGTTTGAAGCAATCTCTACAAGGGTTTCCAGTTAGACTTTAACTGAGGGCAGATTATACTATACATACATTTTGATTGGTTTTTTTTTTGTTTTCCCCTCATCTTTATCTAAAGATTGCAGTCTAAGATGCAGAACTAAATGAACTACAAATGTAACTGAGAATGACTTTTCCTAAGATCTAAGTTTTTACAATGCTAAAAAATGGGGGGGAAAGAGAGCAAAATAATTGCTGCAATAAACTTGATTAAAATTTAAAGTACTGTATAAATCATATTCAAGATTGGATCTCGCCTCCAGAATCTGTATTTTTAGCGCTTCTGTTTTTCTTCAAGTTTGAATCAAATAAAGAAATGTTTTCAATTTATATTGCCTTGACTTTTGCATATAGGAGATATTGATTCTCACTGAATTTGTACAGAAATAATTATAATGGAAACAAGAAAAAAGGATAATAATTAGATATCATTTCCCTGTTCTTCCTCTCGAGTCGTACTATAAACTTCTCCTTTCTCTCAAGTTTGATATTTTGTTTAGAACCATACACATGAATCAAATGTACATACTATCATTAAGTTCATGACCAAACTGTTCTGTGTCAATTTTGTGATGCTTTTTTAGTTTCTAACTGAATAGAAAATATATATGCAAGAGAAAGCAGGAGTAAAAATTTTAAATGTACGTCTTGTTCTCTTCTAAAATAATAGGTAAAACTTCCACTCTGAGAAGGTGAGAACAGAAAATTTACAAGCCTATTAATGATTTTTTGTAAATAAAAAGAAACAAGTAAAGTACAAACAGCAGGTTTTCTTCATTGGATGTTAGGCTACATCTTCAGCATTGGATGTAGTACATTAATGCTGGTACCTGTGTACACACAGAGCAGCTGCACAGTGCCAGAAAACAGAGTTGAGAGTTCAAATGAACTGCTAGGTAATGGTAAGTGTTTACTACTTGCTTTTGGATGGGCTATGTTGAAGAGATTTTTTTAAACATCTATTAAGAAACAGTTGCATACAAGCTGGGGGTTGTGGAGAGGAATGTGTGGGTAGAGGATAGCTGAGCATAGTAGTTACAGAATCACTGCCTTTAAGTTGCTTCAGTATGTGTTCCTTCGTGGATATTTGGCTATGTATTTTTCTTTTGCAGACTCTCTCTTACCTTGGCTTGGAATTCACTCCCAACATAAAATTTCTGAAAGTTGTCTACTCTTTAGATATCTGTCCTCAATCCTGCATAATAGTAACAAATTTGCCGAGAAGTATAGCAGTCTTGCAGGACACCACTCTGTAGAAGCTTTTAAGTTCTGACGTCTTGGTGGGGTTTCTTTGTACTTAGAATTTCAAAAACTGTGCAGGAGATATTTTAAATGAAGCCAACATTTTTTCTCATTTTCACTAAGTGTAAAAACTATTATAAATTACATGTTAATATGTTTTATTTTTAGCTAAAAATTCTACTTGCAACATTTATTCAGAGTTTGAATGTGGAAATGGTGAATGCATTGATTATCAGCTGACTTGTGATGGCATTGCTCATTGTAAGGACAAGTCTGATGAGAAACTTTTCTACTGTGGTAAGTATTTCCAGATATTTCACCTTCACATTCTTATTTGATTATACGTGCTTCTATTGGTTCCTCTGTGACTTTTCTATTTATTCATACCAACTGCTCGCCAAGATGCACAAGAAGAAAATGCCAACTCACACATTAAAAAAAACCCCCTGACATTATATGGATAGACGTAACTTATACCTGAACATATTTTCCTTGCAAACTTCCTGTATTAGCTGACTTATATTTAATAAGAAGTATCTCAAATGTTCCTGTATTTCTGACTCTAAAACAAAAAAATAAAGAAAAATACATCTAGCTGCTTTTTCAAAGATGAAAAATTGAGGATTTTCAACTTTAATTTAGTAGTTTTTATTTAAGTTTCCATATTTAATAAGATTTTCTCTGATTGTGAATAGAAAACATTAAAATAGAAGTATTATAAAATGCAAAAATGGCTGTGTAATAGTTATCTTCCCAGTCACTTTTCTGTTTAACTTTATAATATCATTATTTTTCACACCAATCAGTCTGCATCGCTCAACAGGTTAGATGTAAGGGTGTCTGCTCATTACTTGCACAATTTTCCCAAGGGATTCTTTCCTTATCTGTGTGTTTTGGTTGTTTTGTTTTTTTCCCTGATAATCACTAACTGAATCACTTCCAGGTTTTGGTGTCCAAGTTTGCCTGCTGCAGTGTGTAAAACACTACTGTTCCAATAATTTTCCTAAATCACTGAATCACCTTAGTGAATTCATGTAATCTGCACATTAAGTGAAATCTCCTTGTTACCTGTGTGCCTGTAACTCTTGGCCTTTATCTTGTTCTGTATATCCATATCACAGCCTTGGTGTCTCTTCTGTTTCCCCTATGAACAATTTCATGTCCCTTCAAACCCACCCATTACTTTTATACCTGCCACCTCTATAGTTTTATGAAAATATCTCCTTTGATTCCTGGAGTTCAACTCTGCTATTTTAATAGCCAAGGCTGATTCTGGAAAAAAGAAATGGAATAGATTTGATCTTTTTTTTTTTCTTTCCTTTCCTTAAAAAAATTAACCCAAAAATCTGAGTATAGCAACTTATAGCAACTGATACCATGTATTTTTTTTCTTCTTTTGTCTTCAGTTTGTGTCCCATTAGCTTTCAAACTTCTATGTGATAGTTGCTTTGATCATGTCATATAAAACTAACAGTAGCATTCCATCAGATCATCTACATATAGATAACTAAGGAGGTTGGTTTGTTTGAATCTGAAAAAAGGTAACACATCAGACAAGGAAATAAGAACATGGAGTGTACAAAACACTGCTAGTTACCAGGGGGGAAAGGCCCTTGAATTATAAGTGACAGCTTCAAAGCATTGAAAAGTAAATTACTTCTGTCTGTGAATTGTTCTTAGGTTTCCATACTAAGTGTGTGTTGATGTATCTGTATTTATGCATATTGCTTTAGACATAAGTAATTAAAAAAACAAACAATCCACCCAAAAAACCAAAACGAACAAAAAAACACACACACAAAATAAAACCCCACAACCAACCAAACACCCCACTCAAAATCCACAGTTCATGGAACAAAGATTAAAGTTTCATATAGTTTCTTTTACCTTGTTAGGAGAGGAGAGTAGGTTGAAGGAATAGAAAGTCATCTGGGAGCAAATAAGAAGGCTGTAGCTGGTGAGGAATCTCAAAATACTCTTGTAATTCTAAAGAAGTTGTCTTATATGTCAGTAGTCTGTCTGAGGTTTACCGAGCTGCTAGAACTATTTTATAGTTTATTCTACAATACTGAAAAAATATAAATCCAAGATCCAACAATTTGTCTTTCCATGTATTTGCCGCATAATTTTATGAAGGACATTCTGTTGATTTGTAGTGTGACAGTGTACATTTAACCTGATTTAAATCAACTGTAATGAACTTTTTGTTACTCTTCAGAAAAAGCAGGAAGAACAGTGGTTCTGTCATGCACTGCGTCATATACAGTATGTTGTTTTCTGAATCTGATAAAGTACAGGATGCTGGACTCATTATTATTGATTAACTAATCCAATGAACGTTAGTTAGTTGTTATTGTGGCATGGCTTCTACAGTGGTTAGGGCTTTAGTAAATCATTCCTGAATTTTCGAACATATCAACATATGTAAAATTCACATATTCTTCAATAGTGTACCTACCTGAGCAGAACACTTGTAGTATTGATATTCAGAAATCCAGAAACTTTTCTGCTAATATTTTTTGTTATTTTACTCTCCATTTATTCCTAATCTGGTTTCGGGCAAATTTGGTATATTTCTTTCTATACGGTAGAATTACTGATGCTATATGCAAATATTGTCACATGCCTGACAAAAGCTTGTCAAAACAAATGAATTTAAGGCACATGGGCTTTTTATACCACAAGATAATGTAAACTGGGAACTAGGCTTTCATTTTTAATTTTTTGTGTTTCTTTCTCATCATGCTTTCATGTATTATCCTTTATCTGTTTATCAGTCCAAGTTCTGCTGGACAATAAATGAACAATTTCTGAAGTTTTTCCTGTAGCTTCAAATGCATTTTCATTTAAAATGTTTTTCTAGGATGTTTGTCTGGTTTTAATGTCAGCCTATTTTTATTACATATCAAGTGTCTAAATGAAATTACGTGCTTGTGCTTAACTTTCCAGAAAACAGGGGCTGTCGAAAAGGTTTCAAGCCATGTTCTAATCGTCGCTGTGTTTCAAGTAACAAAGTATGTGATGGTGCAAATGACTGTGGTGACAACTCTGATGAATTTGACTGTAAAGGTAAATGACAGTTACTTCCAAGGTGGTTTCAGAGTATTGTTCTGTAAATACTTAGTATGTAAATAAAAGTAGCTAGAAAATGCATATAACTTTATTGGAATTACAGGTGCTGGGGTTTACTTTGTTAGAATTCAAAGACAATCAGGTGCACACTGGTATGTTTAAGAAAGCATATATTGGGACTGATAGGAAGACCAGTTTTGGTTTACTCCTGCAGTCCTCTAGGAGGAGCGTGGTTTTGGCTATGGAAAACTCAAAATATAGTTGCTGCTGCTTCTGTGAAGTAATAAATCAGAGACCATCTTTACTACAGATGGAAGGGTTGAAAGATGGGTGATTTCTTCTCTGCATCTCCTGCACTGTTTCTTCTTTGAACTAGCTAGTGTTCTGTTCCTTTGCTTCTCAGATGCATGGCAATGTCTGTCCTTTGCACAACTTACTAGAATGGTTCTCCTTTTTATATTGGAATTGTTTTTCTTTTTATGTCTTAAAACATGAATATTTATATCTGTGCATCAGCCAATGAATAAAGACTAGCTAGCAGACAACACAGATCCTCAGTTACAATTCAGAAAGATTGGAGGAGAAATTATTCCACAATATGTAGATAAAACCTACGTAGCTGTAGTAACTAGCATTTTTTTGAAAGCACTGCGTGATTTTTATTCATTTAGCTGAATATGAGCAGAGAAAAAGGCATACAGGCAAAACCCCCAACCTAGGGTAACATGAAAGAAATCTTAGAGATTCATAGATGGTCCTGAAAGTGGTGGTTCTTCCTCACATGGTGATTATCTCAAATAGAGTTGAATTATCTAGAGAGAGACTTTTAGGCTCAAAAAATAAATTTAGAAATCAGAAACTTGTGCTTTCAAGTTTATTAGACCTTTTATTTCTACTGAATTTTTAGCTATGGAAGGCACAGTGTGTTCTAAATGCCTCATTCTAAAAGGTAGAAGGTTTAAACGTTATACATATAGTATGCATCTAAAGAGTCTGTTCAGTACACAAATTTACATCTTTTGTGACCATATGTTACAGATTCAACATGTGCTTCAACAGAATTCCATTGTGCAGATGGGATTTGCATTGGAAAATCAGCACAGTGCAACCAGATCATTGATTGTGCAGATGCCTCAGATGAAAAGAACTGTAGTAAGTTTGTGTTTGTGCTTCATCATAGCATCTGTTCCATGATTATTCCTTGTTATATAGCAGTTAATTCATAGTCATTACTAGTTGGATACCAGCATCTGCATGGTCTGTGGAAACTCAAACTAAACTATAAGGCTCTCAAACTGTATTAGGTGTGATATAGTAATTTACTGTCTGTTTCCAGATAATACAAACTGTGCTTACTTCTATAAACTTGGAATAAAATCTTCAGGATTTATTAGCTGTAATTCAACTTCACTTTGTATACTGCCGGAATGGATATGTGATGGATCTAATGACTGTGGAGATTATACAGATGAACTAAAATGTCCAGGTAACTGTGAAAAAGAGAAAAAGAAAAATCTAGTTTACTTTTTTAAAAAAAATATAATCCTATATTTCTAGTTCTTTTTTCTAATTGTGTTAAAATGTTTATTCAGTCAATACTGTTTTATTTAATACAGAGATTAATATAATACTCAATGCAGTTTTTTCACCAGTCTTTATTTTGTGTTTCATTAGATTATGCAAATTATTACAAATTACTACTGCTTTTCTCTGAAGAAAACTGTAATGTCTAGTTTTCTATTTCCTCCAGGTTGAGTTTATCATTAATTCTTTTAATTTCTAGTCCACATGTATTCCAGTTTATAGATGTTCCAATGCTGAGAAGGTCCTTGTAGTCCTTCAGTAATCATATCCTTACTCTTTACTTACAATGGCAAATAAGCCAAGGTATTTTAGAATTCCTGCTTTCAAGATAGTGGTATCTGTCTATGTCATCTTAGTAATCTCAACCTGCATCTCTCTTGAATATACCAGACCAGTATCCAGTATAGCAGATGGTCTTATTTTTGCCTTGTAGCAGTGCAAATACATTTTAATTTTTTGTTTGTTTGTTTTCATAATTGACTCATGCTAAATTTTAATTGTGCTCCTGTGACCGATAAATCTGTTTTTCTTTCTAAGAATTAGTATTTAGTAAAAATAAGTATTTACTAATTAATGAATATTACTAATTTGTAAAAATAAAATTTTTGATTTTATGTTGTTAAATACCACCTATTTTTTGCCTAGTAATTAACATAATCTGATTATTCCCATTTAGTATTCTGTTTTTCTGTGTGATAATCCCATTTTGTCACCAGAAGCTTCTGTTAGAATTCTCGTATGCTTTGTGCCAACTTTATTGATGAAAATATTGCCAGGATCCAGAAGGAACCTAGAACTTCAGAACCAATGTCAATCAACCTGACGTTAAGAACTTTAATCCTTCCTATAAACCAGATGCATATTAAATTATAGTTTCCATTCTAATCTCCATATTCTCCAGATTATCTATTAATTCTTCAGAATTTGCTGTATATAATGCTTCATTTAGCTCGAAATAGCTTAGATTTACTGTATTTCCTTTGTCTATAGGGGTTTTTTTTCCATACCAAAGAGGATTTTGAAGGCAGTGTGCTATAGCTTCAGTAAACTAATGTTGCATAAGTAAACTAATGTTGCATTTTATTCCGTCATCTGTTTATTTGTATTGCTTTATTCTGTCTTTCAAATGTATGCCAAAATGTTCTGTAATATAATGTGTGACTAATTGCCTAGATCGTTCCTCCCTTTACTTGGAAGCAGTACCATTCCAATTCAACCTACATGTGATTTCCTTTGCCATTTCATTCAAAACTGACCAACTTTGGCACATTAAGTTTTTCAGTGTTGTTTCTATTATGAACATGATAATTCCCATTAACAGTCTTCGTTCAGTGTCATTGTTCTTACAGAAAATTAAGGCAAAATATTCATTTAGAGGTGGCTATACTTAGAGAATCTTTAATATCTACCCAGTCATCATAGACATCCCACTTCTTTCTTTATTTTTCTCTTCATACAGCTGTAGAAGCCGTAAATATGGTAACTTTAACTTTCTTTTTAAGGGAGGGGGACACCAAAACCACTGTCAATAGCCCCAATACGCTAAGGGAATAATACAAACCTTTGCAAAGAGCTTTAATGATCTCCAATGCTTGGAACTAGTGTGTATCACCGGGGTTTTCCCAGGCAAAGACCTTGCTTGAGACTTTGAAAATAATCTGTGCCACTCATTAGACTAATATTTGTGCTTACATCATGAAACTGCTCTACAAAGAAAAAAAGGCAAGGAAGAACTTTTTAATTTGTGACAGTGTCTAAATCTCTGGCTCCAACGTCAGTAGTATAGCTCCAGTTAGTCAGTGTGTGCATCAGACTTTTAGCTTATCCCAGTGAATGTGACAAAAATACTGTCACAATAAGGGTATCTTGTAGATGATGGCAGACAGATCAGAAGGGCAATTTCTTCAGCTGGTGTAAAACAACAAGCAATGTTGATCTACCTGAGCTCAAAACAGGTAAAATAAACTACTTTCCTCTATAGATCCTTTTAATTTAGTTTGAAGCTGTGCTCTGGTTCTTCTCTAAATGAAGTATTTCAGCTCCCTAAACTACTTAGCTATCACGATTTTCTAATTTGTATGAACACTATTAAATAATATAAATAGTATTTTTTTTTGCCTTTTTGGACATAAACACTTTGTCCGTTCGTATTCAGAAATTTAGCAGAAATGTATTAGGCTCCTAATCATACTAGTAGAGACCATTTTACATTACATTCTTTATTTTATCACAGTTCAAAACAAACCCACATGTGAAGAAAATTATTTTGGTTGTCCTAGTGGAAGATGTATTCTGACCACCTGGCTTTGTGATGGGCAGAAAGACTGTGAGGATGGAGTAGATGAATTACACTGTGGTGAGCATTTTATCTTATTTGTGTTTCTGTAATCATTAATGCACTTTGAAAACAGAAATAAGTGTGCATTTATATCTCAGAGATTTAATCTACAGCTATATAAAAAGGTCTTTAATACTATATTTTCAGATGCAACACTCTATTACTTCATGCCGCCAATATCTTAAACCCTATCTCGTGCCCAAATGAAAGCCCTATCAGAATTTTTTTCCTCTAAAGATATGTTTGTGTACAAACTTTTCTATGGCTTTAGTATTTAACAATTTCACTAATTTTTCAGAATTCCTCATTAGAACAGCTTTATAGGTATAATGAGTTCATATCAGTATATTTACCCCAACAGGAAGTAAACAAAATATACCTTTATGACATAAAAATAGACATTTCTTTGCTTCAGAAATCATACGTGTATAATTGGGTTCTGTCCCTCTGCTCTGCCCTGGTGAGAACCCCCCTGCACTACTGCCGTCAGCTCTGGGGTCCCAACACCAGGAGGACATGGACCTGTTGGAGCAAGTCCAGAGGAAACCACAAAGATAATCCGAGGGCTGGAGCACCTCTCCTGTGAAGACAGGCTGAGAGAGCTGGGGTTATTCAGCCTGGAGAAGAGAAGGCTCCAAGGAGACCTTAGAGCAGCCTTCCAGTGCCTAAGGGGGCCTACAAGAAAGCTGGAGAGGGACTTTTGACAAGGGCATGGAGTGATAGGACAAGGGGCAATGGCTTTAAACTGGAAGAGGGAAAACTTAGATTAGATATCAGGAAGAAATCCTTCCCTGTGAGGGTGGTGAGGCAGTGGCACAGGTTGCCCAGAGAAGCTGTGGATGCCCCATCCCTGGAAGTGTTCAAGGCCAGGTTGGGTGGGGCTTTGAGCAACCTGGTTGAGTTGAAGATGTCCCTGCCTATGGCAGAGGGGTTGGACTAGATGAGCCTTAAAGGTGCCTTCCAACCCAAAGCATTCTATGATTCCATGAATTATTTAAATTAACAATGAAAGTGATGTGAATAAAATACAGCATAAACTTTGAACCAAGTTAAGGGTCCATTCTGTCTCAGACTACTTAAGATTTTTAAACTCTACCTAATTCAGGAGCAGTGCAGGTTGGTTTTGGTCCTAGTGACAGCTGGACTTTTAGCTTGAATTTGAATGGCTTAAATGAATGGATTATTTCTGTAATTGAATTGTAGCAGAACAGCAAAAAGCGATATCAATTTTTCCTATTCCCTATTTAAATAAAACCTGAAATTTGTTTTGTTTTGTTTTTCTTTACCAATTAGCATGACTGAAAGTTATATGTTACTCTCTTCATGACCCAGTTTCCATTAACATGCTTCTATGTTTGGTTTGCAGTTTACATTGTATATATACATCTTACTACTTCAAAATTAGGAACTGCTGTGCAGCATGAAAATCAGAAGGTTTTGTGTTGACCGCATTAATCAACCTTAACTCAGTGTTTACATTTCCAGGTTTTATTACATATGCATACTTATATGCAATATTGTAAAACCTATTAACTGATTTTTGTGAGAGAGAGGGAAAGGGGTTTAGTCAATTCTTTTTTCCCTACTTATTGCTCTTACACATTTTGAGGTACTTGTCACAATACTCTACTCTACTTTTAAATTCAGATTGCATTACCTATAATTCTTTTTATTGTTAATATTAAAATTTGTTGTCACCAATTAAAAAAAAAATAAATTTTATTCTTAAAGAAGGAAGTCTAGGAAAAAGTGGATGATTTGAAGCTTTCAGAAAAGGACATAATAATAATATTTATTATTTTCAATGTACACAAAAGTGTAGATGGCACAACGGAATGCAAAACCAGCAATTTTTCTTGTGAGAGAAAAGAACATGAAGTCTTTCAAAGATGGAGTTAAATACTGCAATACCAGCAGGAAGCCTGTGTTAGAAAATTTGGACTCTGCCATCTCTGTCCAACTACCAAAATAAAGCAGTGAACTACAGTTGTAATATCCAAGTCAAATACAGAAACCAGACTTATCTTTTTAAAGCGTTTGTCCTCATCTCACTAGCAAAATGTTTTAAAATATTGGAGTGTGTTTTGAATGTTTTACTATTTATTTATTTATTTGTATAAATGTGTTGGTGAATGCAAACTCTTAGACAGACTGGTAGCATCCTGAATACCAAAATTAGGATTATACTGTGTTTGAGTGTTTTAATACACTAAAATTGAGAGGACAGAAAGGAGCAACCTGGAGATTCCTAAACTGTACTAGAAAACACAGGGAATGCAGTGCTGTTGTAAACCTAACAAATGCAGTGTCTGGTGTCATTCCTAGATTCGTCTTGTTCATGGAATCAATTTGCTTGCTCTGCGAACAAATGCATCTCTAAGCAATGGACTTGTGATGGTGAGGATGACTGTGGAGATGGTTTAGATGAGAGTGATGCTGTTTGTGGTAAGCTGAATAATTTTAGTTCTGTATTGTGTCAGATCATACATGTTGAAAGAGACCAAGTGATCCGAGAAGGTGGTGGAAAGGGAACAATTACAACGACTCCAAAGAGCATGTGCTTTAAGGGTAGGAAATTAGAGGATATCGTTCCCCAGCCCCTTCCAACCAGCAGCTAGATACATTTTTATGAGGACTATATGATTTGTGTGTAGCATATCAGTGAAAATATGAATGACACAACCAGCATGGACAAAAGGAGAACCAAACTTTTCTCCAATTCCCATCCTTGAGGTAAAACCCCTGTATTACTATTTGAGTTTTACATTTCAGTAGTAGGTGCTTAAAGACTCTGAAGTAGCTTCCCCCCCCACCCCACCCCAGCTCATTCTCCTATTCCCTTTAAATTTTTATGTATACAGTCATAAGCATTATTATATAATATTCCTCTAAAATTCCAAAACCCTTCAAATTGCATAAGGAATTGAAAATTTTACTTTCATTCTGGGACTCAGTTGACTGGAAATGTGTTTGTGACAGTATAACTTGACACAATGTGATTTTCTTTTGAAAAGAATTCACTATTTCATGATATGTTTTACATTGGTTCCATCCTTATCTATGCTGTATTTTAAGATTTTCTTTTTAAAATTTCAACTTTTAAATATTTGTTCCTCTTCAAAAATTGTCTTATTGTAAGTCCATTCAACAAAGAGTATTTTATTCCATATTTCCTGTGTGGTATCACAGTAAAAATATTGTTGATATCTTTATTGGAAGTGTTAAGTAGACAGAGAAGAAACCTCTTCAGCTTATGTTCAGAGTTGTGGTTCGTTCAAATAGTTTTTTAAACGCAGATGTAGAAATGCCAACAAATGAAAAGGACAAAGGTGGAAATTATACTGTTCTCATATGGCAAAATATGAATGAATGACTATATTAACTTCAAGTTGATATCCATCTACAATACATTTTTTCATGATATTCAGATTATGCTGAGGACTGGGGCATTGGAGGCAATATCTGTTTGAAAGGGAAGCTTTCTTTCTGCCTGTCTCCCCTAGGAAAAGGAGAAGGTGTGAAATGATAAGACAAGCACTTCGTCTGGGACTACTATAGAACAATATGAAATCCTAAGAAACATCAAGGCCTGAAGCTTAATAGGAAACTTAGAGCAGAAAATAGAAAAAGAGAGAGGAAAACAAAGGCCAGCAAATGGCAAAGTGTCACTGCAACATACATTGTTTATTTTTCTTCTTTTAAGGTTCTTCAGAATTACTTCTTTTGATATTTTGACTTGCAATACATTGTAGATCTCTTATTACAAGAAAGCCCACCAATAAAATTGTAGACCATCTCTTGAAGAAGTAAAAACCCACACCCGTTGTGAAAAGGGGAGAGTTAAGGCTGTATTTCTTCTTGGGAACAGGAGACAGATCTGAATTACAAGAAGAAAAGAGAGATTAAAATGACTTCAGATTTTTCAGTCTTGTTATTTTAAAATAAAACCCCCTTACTCAGTCATTACCCATTGCCTTAGAAAAAAATCAGTTCAAACATGTTCAAGACTCATTTGTAATGTTTTTTCAGGTTCAGTGACCTGTGCAGCAGATACATTCAGTTGCTTAGGCTCCCATGCCTGTGTTCCCCAACACTGGCTTTGTGATGGCGAAAGAGACTGTCCTAACGGAAGTGATGAACTGTCGACAGCAGGCTGTGGTATGTTTGCATGTTAAAAAAGTATAGTATCTCTTTCCTTAGTACTTTTGCCTTTACAATATTTAGATGCTGTTTGTGTCTGTGGTATCATGCCCTTGTACTGTCAGGATTGTTAGTAAAAATTGATAGACCATATCTGAGCATATATACCAGGATCCTTCAGTGTTTTAATCAACCTAACATCTTCAGGTTTTGTTAATATATACTGAGACACACCAGCTGAAGATCAGTATGTGTATCATGTCATAGACATTATACAGCATGTTTACTAATGAAAATTAGCACGTTATTGACTATGCAATTCTACTGCTCTTCCTGAAGAAAATGCTGCTACATATCAGGGAGGTTGTGCATCAAAAAGGGAGATACAGTTCTGTCTCCAATTTATTCTGGCTAATTGTTCAGATCTTGACATTTCTTGCCCTACTAACTATTACTTCCAGTCTGCTGAGATACAGTTCTATTAAAAGTGTCAGCAGTTCAGTAGCCGTTTCATTAGGGGTTTTGTTTTATTAATGTATATAAAAATGGTATAGGCTAAAAATATTGAAATATGCTCTCTCCACTGAATGCATATTCTATAACTTACCATTTCTAGGCTGAGTTATATTTTGACTATTTATGGATTTTAAAGAGCTTTTGTTCAGGAGCAGAGTCACATAGGAAGGACATCTGTACTTCCCAAATGTTCTTTTCCTCAGAGGCAGACCATAGGTTAGTTGTAGACAGCATCAACCTCTGAAGCCTCTCTGTCTTGCATTACATGAGATTATTGCTATCCTTACTTGTTTAGCTATCTTTGTGATGATGAGTATCTTTTTCTGTTATTGAATTCTGTGGTGTTCTTTGTATGACTCAAAAGTTACGGTTATTTCCATGGAAGCCACTCAGACTAACTACTGATTTCATCTTTCTGTAAGAAAATGGCTGTGTATCTTACTGTTCTCAATTTCATTTATTTTTATGTACTGTATTTTCCTTAGCTCCTAATAACACTTGTGACGAGAATGCTTTCATGTGCCATAACAAAGTCTGCATTCCCAAACAGTTTGTATGTGACCATGATGATGACTGTGGAGATGGATCAGATGAATCTCTGGAATGTGGCAAGTATAACAAAAGTAGAGTAAACAGAATAATTTCAGACTGTTAATTGTAAGGCCTTCTACAAGGTCTGTTACTTTAAGTCGCTATTGAAAAAGAAAGCTCTTTACTTTTTAGAATTGTTTTAATGTTAACTTTTAAATTATGCATTAATGAATACAACTTCGTATTAGCTTGGAGCTGGAGCTACAGTGACAGATTATTTACTATAGTTGTGACTTACAGTTGGTTGCTAATAACATTTAATAGAATTAAAAAATGTACAGTCTATAATTTCTTGTTCATTAAGTATATCTTTTTTATGTATCTTTTTTGTCTTGGTTTCTATACACAATTTTTTCTATCAAATAATAGAAATAACGAAACATCTGTCATGATTATCACTGCAGTTAAATGATACCCACTAAAGCTGTATGTGAATGTTTAATTTTCACCATTCATATGAAATTAGGATTTCTTATATGAATGTCTGTACGGTATATCTAGGCCATACTCAGAAACATTCATCTATATAGATAATATTTATGGAAAATATAGAGCAAATATTCTGTCCAAAAGGACAAATTATTGATTATCATGCCTGGTTTTGTGCAGTTGAAATCTATATTGCTTATTTACTCTGTTAAATTTGCTCAAGAGATGAGAACCACAGCAGAAGATAGCTAGCTATGTATTTTAGGCATTTCTGTTGTATACACCACCTGAAGAGTTTATGTGCGTAAATGAAGTAAGTAGACATCCAAAGATTGTAGGAAAAAGTCTGTTTGGTGTTTGCATTTAGTAAAATTTTTCATGTAAAGTTTGAGTCAAACATGTAATGGAACATTTTAAGAAAATAATATGATGTAGCAAATAAGAACTTGTCTGATATTTGTCATAGAGAACAGATTTCATCAACATCACTTAGAACTGTATATAACATGGCAAGAATCTGCTCCTGTGATGAACTAGGCAGTGACCACATTGTCCTTTCTCTCTCTATGCTCACCGGAAATAGGCTGGTACTTAAGAGGCCACAGCCATTCCTGACGCATCATCATTAGATAGGTCAGATCAGGAGAGCACCTTTGAAACCAATCTCCCGCTCACCCCCACGTACTGTGTTTTGACTGACATGGAGCAGTGTCGAAGCAAGTGAACTGGTAGGAGAAAAACCACAAAAAACCTCTGAAGCTGAGTGAGTTGATATACTTCAGTCACTAGCAGGCGTGAAGTCCACAACAGCAGAACAGAACTAGCGTGAAGTAAAATCCTGAAATGCATCTAGGGTGGATATTAGGTTCTCATCACCAACTGTTTCGTTCTGCTGTTCCTCCCTTACTGTGTCACACTGCTTGCCAGTCTAGACTTCTGGATCCTTGAAGAAAGAAGGAAACAAACAAACCTCTCCTAGCAAACTCCACTTGCTTTTCACTTACGTAAACTACTTGGTGTTTTGAAAGGAGCAGTTTGCGACAGTAAGCTGTGGTAGGGAAAAACCACTTAGTTCATGTAGCTTAAACCACATCAGGATCAAAGCAGGTTATTGAAAGAGGGTAGATTTAGATTAGATGTAAGGAAGAAATTCTTCACCGTGTGGGTGGTGAGGGACTGGCACAGGTTGCCCAGAGAAGCTGTGGATGCCCCATCACTGGAAGTGTTCAAGGCCAGGTTGGATGGGGCTTTGAGCAACCTGGTCTGGTGGAAGGTGTCCCTGCCCATGGCAGGGGGGTTAGAACTAGGTGGCCTTTAAGGTCCCTTCCAACCAAACCATTCTATGGTTCTATGATTCTATGAATTATTCATGACAGATAACTAATTGGAAATTGGTGAACTATGCATTCAGTATCAATAGCAGCAACACGGTGGGTAAATCACACCTGCAGAACTTTGATAGATCTTACATGTCTTTAAACACCATTTTATAATTGGTCCCCAAAAGTTCTGAGCACACAGACACACACAGGGCAGAGTTATGTGCACCTTCTGCCCCAGCCTGGGACACGGGGTCGCTAGCATGCATGCCCACCAATCCACAGGGGGCTGCAGCTCTCCACAAGGTCAGACAGGCAACTCCGCTTGGTGTACACATCTTGCCAGGTTCAAAGCACGTGCTGCATACTCACATTGCTATCTTAACAGATGTGGTTATCTAGGCCTTTTTGCCAAAAGGGGTCCGTGAGAGTGGACCAACACGATAATGAAACTGTAGACTATATTTCCTCCATTAGTAATAGTTTATGCATGCCAGAACCCTTTATAGAAAGTGACTCATTAGGGCTTTGTTCCTCTGTTTAGCACTATATGATCAAATTGAATGGTGGGGGAGTAGGAGAACCTTTCTGATCAGATTTTACTTGGAAGCAGTCTTCAATTCCTAAAGAAGTATTTAAACTAAACAGTCACAAACTTTGGAAATGGGTGCATTTTTTTCTACATGCTTACCACTTCTTGGTATATTTTGTTTGTTTTCTGTAGCACCCTATATATGCATGGTCCGTTAAATTACTGACAAAAAAATAGTGATAATTTGACAGACTTTTGGAAAGAGACAGAAAGAGGAAACGGCAACGGAAGCAGAGAATGTACAAACTCCTGATCTAATTGTAGTATGGACCTGCCTTCAGGCACTAACTCTATTTAATTTCTACAGAGTAAACTGAGATCTGTAGCAACATTTATGTGTTGTGCTCCTCCAATGCAATTTTCTGTTAGCTGATAATCAAATACACACCTTAGTGTGTGACTAGTATGGTAAACTTGTTATACTGTACTTTTAGGAAAGAGTTACATTCTTTTATGAGAAAGGGAACTACTCAGAGAGAGTAGAAATCAAATTCCAAAACACACTTTTCAGGGTGTTGTCAGGATGTAAAAATAAACCGCCAACTTCACCAAAATTTGTGATTTCTGATTTGACTGCAAACTAGGTAGCCTGATCATAGCTCTATTAGATTATAGAGCCAGAGCTTTGCATCTTGATAGCAAAAAAAACCCTAAAACCAAAAAAAACCCAACTCTTCAGCAGTCAGTCTACTGAATGGGATGAAATTTGGTTTGAAATATGTTCCTAAAAGCTGAATTAAGGGAATCCATTTTAAAATCTATAAGTTTTTTTTTTTTTCCATCTGTATCACTGAAAGGTATATTTTCTTTTTTTTTTTCTAGAGTATTATTCAGATAAAATGTAAAAATGGGACTGGTAATTGGAGTAACCAGTTTTTACTTGTATCAGAATTTACATCTAAACAGATTTCAAAAGTTCATAATCATTCTAATCCTTGAAAAATTCTTTGGTATGAGTTTTGATTCCATTGTATAATCCTGTCTTTTTAATGAAATCTTAATAATTAATTACTTGTAAACAAAAAAGTAGCAATAAATCAAGCTGGGGAGAGCCGGAGAACAAAATACGTTCTACCTAAATTGCACCTCCTATTACTGCTGTCAGAGACAAAATACAGAGCTATATGATCAACTGTCTCATTCTGTAAAGTATTTCTGATGTACTTGAAAATTAAAAAAAAATAATTTAAGAGCTTTATTCAAGAATGTGAAATTTCATCAAGGAGATGAAATACTTTGTTTATGTGGCTAATCAAAAGACAAATACAGGAATAGGAAGGATTTTCTGATTTCAGTTTCCAGTTTGTTTATGTCCTGTCATCCAGAGCAGATGCAATATTAAGCAGAAGCCCTTGTTCTGCACATTTGTCATGACCTGTCTGATGATGACATGCTTGTGAAATGCTGCAGAGGTGAGGTAAAGCTGTTGATCTGTAAAATTTTGCACTCAAAGGTGGCTCGGACAACCAAAAAACTTCACCTTTTTTCTGTATCAAGCCGACCTATCTTCTTTCAAGCATGATCTATGTAAAAAAAGAGAAAAAAAACAAACACCTTCAGGAGACCACAGAATTATTTTAATTCCAAAATTTGTAATTGATGTAATGCCATACTGGATTTTGAAAATAGTACATTAACACATTTCTAAATGACACCTGAAGATATACAAGAGATTTAAAGCTTTTGATGTAGACTGATATCTCATCCCAGACAGTCAAATGTTATGTCTCCATCTGCTATCAGAAAAAAAGCTCTGCTAGATAGCAGGAAATACAGTAATTAGAAAAAAAGAACAAATATTAACTTTCTTCTTCTAGAGAGTAGAAAGTTGTCAGTGCTTGTTTCAGATGTTCACACTCACAGCTTCAGTAGTTAAATCAAAGCTTCAGTAGTTACTGTAATTTGGATATATTTCTTGAAACAATCAAATTTTTTGAGCTTAAAATCTGCATTTTTTTCAAAAGGAAACAATGTTAAACATAATTCAGCATAATTTGGATTTTGTTCAGAAAAGTTGCAAAATCATTCTTCATAGTCGGAACGAGTGTTGCTGCATAATTCTTACTTTATAACCATATTTACTTCATATTTTTTCTTGAGTTTTAAACTAAATTAAGGCTTGTTTTCAAGGCTCTTTTAAAGGACTACAGATTATTTGAGGCAGAATTTATACATATAGAATACAGGAAAAGTTACACTTTTCTTTCCCAAACAGGAACATAAGTTTTTTGGTAGTTATTTTAGTGTAATGAATCTTAGAAGTAAATAAATTACAAATAGAAGGTGATTTTCCCTCTTAGAATTTCTCAACTTTCATGTTTCAAAATTGGATAGAAAAAAATTGATTTGTGCTGACTTTTCTGTATTTTTCTACTGTTTTGTTGTTTTTGAAGTCTAGGTTAGACAACTGTATTCTAAGAAGCAAATGCCTGTCTGTGGTCTCTTTACTTAATTATAGATTATATTTTTCTGTTAGAAATCCACTTTAACTTTGAAAATGTATACATTTTTTATATATTTATTTTGTGCCATCTTAGAAAATGCATGTTTAGTATGGTTAAAATGATTAGTGTTCTGCATGTTTTAAAGGGAAAGCATATAGTAGTAAGCATATCGCTAAAATATTTGCTGAGTATAGTAATCTCTAAAATGTCTGTTAGAAAGCTATTTTCTAATAATAGCAAAAAGTTAAATTACACCTAAAATAAAATGTGTTTGATTGAGAGCTGCATAAATGTTTTAGATATGTGGGAATTGTTCCATGACTATACTGTGCTGCATAGGAGATGTTTGACTTCTCTCTTTGTTGGTAGACACTCGTGTACAAGCGTACAATGCTTTGTATCTCTTTATGGAACAAAAGATACTTTTACTTACATTGCCTCATATATGCAAAATTTTATGTTGAAAGTATGAAGCAAAGTATGAAGTCATTCGTTGCTGTATTTCTAGGGTATCGTCACTGTCATCCTGGAGAGTTCACTTGTGCTGATGGAAGATGCCTTTTAAATTCCCAATGGCAATGTGATGGTGATTTTGACTGCCCAGACCATTCTGATGAAGCACCTATAAACATAAAATGCAAAATTTCAGGTTCATATTTAATTTTATTAATAATGTGTGTGACCTTTCTTTTTGGAAAGCAATGGTTTAGGATTCTAGATAGGCAAAAGTAAAACCTCATAGCTTAAATCTCCAGTGCTTTTGTGGTGATATTCCTTATGTCTTGCAAGGAGAATATGTTGTCGGTCCTAAGCATCCAAATCCTCAGTTCAGAAAGTTCAAGCCACCAGTTCCTATGGCAGAAGACGGCTTCTGGTTCCTTAATGCATAAGTTCTGTTAGCACTAAAATAAGATGATATTAATGTAATAATTGCCAAAATTCCGAGCTTGCCCTGAAAATGTTTACTATATTTAATATACTTATCACACAGAAGTAGACCATACAAAAGAGGATGTAAAGTTGTTCTTCCTATAAATAATAAACACCAGTTTATTTTTATGAGTAAATTACTGAGCAAATGTGATTGTTTTTATAGAGTAAGTTTGCTAAGGTCTGACTAGTTTTTGAGAGGTACGTTAATCCTGATCTGCATATGATATTCTATTCTGTGGCTTTTTGAAAGACCAATTCTTCTGTCTAGATCTTATGACTTTATTGCATAGTAGCCCAGTCATTTATATAAATTTTGATGGAAATCACTAATTTGCTTTGAGGTAAGGCAACGTACCTGCCTTATATTTAAGTGTTCTAATTCTGATTTGAAGAACCTGAACGTAGCTGAAACAACATATTCAAGTTTTACCAAACAGGGAAAAAACATGTACATGTGTCCTCAGACAGGGAATGCCTTTGAATTCAGTCAGTCATGTTACTAAACACCTCAGCATCCACAGGGGAGAGAAGTCATACTTTTTAAGTTTTGTAAACTGTAGAACTATATTTTGTGCAAAGATAATGTAGGGGATTCTCAATTATATGAAAACAAATGTGTAGGAGGGAGTAACAAGTTGAAGTATTCACACGTTTTCCAGGAGAGGAGTAACCTTTAAAGATGCTGAAAAGTAAAAAGGTATTATAATACTATCAATAATAAATGAATATTCAATTTTTACACAATTGTTTCATGTCACATCTGTGCATTGCAACTGATCCATGAGAAAATTAATTCCGAATACTAATAGACTGCACCAAGTTGTGTTCTCTTTTTTGTTTTCCAGAGCAGTCATGTAACAGCTCTTTTTTTATGTGCAAAAATGGCAAGTGTATTCCTCAAAGTGATGTTTGTGATAACAAAGAAGACTGTAGTGATGGATCTGATGAGAAAAGCTGCCACATTAATGAATGCCTCAGTAAGAAAGTTAGTGGCTGTTCTCAAGATTGTCAGGATCTTCCTGTTGGCTACAAGGTGAGTAATTATGAAATGTGGTATAATATGATGCAAATTCTTAACTGTTTCTTAACTTCTGCATGACTATAATAAAACTCCAGTGGGTTATACTTCCTTGTAAGGAAGTAGCTTACCCACCGTAGTAAGAACGTTACATTTTTATTTCCAGTAAAAAACAATTGCCAATTGTATAAAAAAACTGGTACAAGACGTACTTTAAACCTATGACAAAGAATGTACAATGCTTTAAGTACAACGAGTCATATCAATGTATACTGAGCACTGAAAATCAGTTGTGAAAAAGGAAAACACATAGGAGTGAATAGCAGGAACAGCAGTTTTTTCCAGATTTTTTTCCCAAGTCAGAGACACGTACAGAAATATTTAAACAAAGTATAATCGCCTTAGTTGCAGAAGAGAACTGTTAATTGTCTGCATGTGATGGTGTTTTCTGAATCACCTGAGTCTGCTCTTTGACCTTGAGACGTAAAGAGGAATACTTCTTCGGTATTATGTAAACCCTAGTCACTGAGTGCACTAACCTGTAAATAGAAGCTGAGAATAGAAGGGAGGGTTTTTTCCAAGGTTTTAACTCTGAGGTAACCCTAGCTGCACCCCAAAACATTTCATCTTTTTAATAGAATATTAGCCCGCTGAGAACCAAGTAAAATCTGTCTAATGTGGCTTAGCTCTTAAAGGTATTCAGACCTCTAAAGACATGTCCTAGTCGGGAGGCCATAGACTAGAGAGCTGGAGACTATGCTGCATAGAGCAGAAACCTTGTTGAATTAGCATCGTTGTGGAGAAAGCATGTCATGGGGCTCTGCAGAGTGTAATACGGAGAATACAGGAGGGAAGATGACACAAAGTTTTCCATTGATGAAATTATGCCCCTATTTCAAAACCCGTCTACCCAGTTGTATTTTGCATCATTCACAATGCATGTGCTAACCTTGCCACAGATCATCAGACCCCGATAAAAATCAGTTTCAAGAGTCCTCATTTGCATTATTGTATTTGTTACACAGAATGTTAGATGTTATCAGTGCTTCAAGAAAAATGGTTAAAAACTTTATACCTTCACCAAAAAGCACATGTGTACTTGAAAATAAAGAACTCCAAAGGGTCCATCCATCATTATTTTCATGGAAGAATCCTTTCCATATTTTTGAAAAGGTGTGGTTTACTTCAGTTAAAGAAGAAAGAATAATTACTCATTCTATAGGGTTATTTGGGAGGGAATGGTACTTAGGATCACACCAACAATAGTTGAAAAGGAATGTAGGTCAATAGTTGACATGTAGGTATGTCTGCCTTTAAACAGTATGAACAGCAATGCAATTAAGATGTTACTTGAAAAAGTGAGACTATATAAAAAAGTTTGATCTTAACATATTCAGAAGAAAGTACATAAAATAACAAACAGAGTCAATGAGTAATTCAAAACTAATGTATTTGTTTTTCTTTTCCAGTGCAAATGCTGGCCTGAAATGAAGGATGATGGCAAAACTTGTATAGATATTGATGAATGTTCATCTGGATTTCCCTGTAGCCAGCAATGCATCAATACATATGGAACCTACAAATGCTTGTGTGCAGATGGGTATGAAATACAGCCTGATAACCTAAATGCCTGCAAATCCCTTTCAGGTATCACTTTTTTTTTCTTTTAATCCAGAACTGTGTCCACAATAATTTGTGAAATACCTTAGACCCATGGTCTGTGTTACCCCTTTATGCAAGATAAACAGAGTTACTTTGAAGCAGTCTACTTCTTCAATAAACAATAGGAATGTGATTCAATACCTGAATGTAATAATAAGTTCTATTTTTAGTATGTATTGTGTTCAAATCATTTGTAGTGAATAGTTAGAGTGGATTAAGAAGTTTGAATTACTAACTTTTTTGGAAAAGTATTAGGAAAGTTAATACATCACTACTGAGTCACATGATAATACTATGTTTATGATGAGTGTTTAAAAGTCTTCTGCTGTTTTATTTCGTCAACTTTGGAATATTAGAATGTACTTCAAACTTCCTGGTATGAAGGAGGAACAGGAAAAAAATAATAGAAATTGCAAAATCTGTTATTTTTATAGCATATGAAATCTTCCGGTCTTATACATAATACACAGTGAAGTTCAAGATATATAAGAACATTGGTTATTTCCTCATCCTCTGTCTATGCCACTGATGTTATTTTTATGCACTTCAGTGAGTGGGATTTTCTAGATCAGTGAAAAGAAGAGCAAAATGTCAACAGGAAAGGAACAAGAAAGCCATTACTACATTCTGCTGGATTTCCTTCATAGTGCTGGCAATCTTTGGCTTGAGCAGAGTCCGTTTTATTCCAGTCTTGCACAAAGTTAGTTATTTGTGCTTTGGTTTTAAATATCAAAAACCTTCTATATTCTTTCTAAATGACAGGACGACTGGAACCTCTCTCTGCCTCATATTCCTGTCTCAGATGCTTCCCTGAGTAATCAAAAATGCAGGAGAGGGTAGAAAGACAGCATCTGTTTTTTGCGTTACTCCTATCTCACGCCTTGCAAGCCACTCATGTATTTAGAAGCTATAGATCACTCAAATGAGAAGGGGAGCTGGAATACAGCATAGTACAGTTTATTGGAGTTGTAATATATCAGACTTCAAAAGTGATCATGACAAAGCTGTTTGTGCTGTGGCAAGGATGGTTGTGCTGCGAGGAGGTGCCAACATGTGAATGTTTGGCCTAATGCTGATTTTTTGCATAAATTGCCTTAAACTCTTTACAACAGAACAGAGCGTTACAGCCATTCTCCACAAACCACTGACAGTCAGTGCTGAGGATGATGCCTTGGATCATTTAAGAACTTGAGAATGTCTTTAAGAGTTGAACATAAAATGCAAGCAGGGTGGTACAATGTATTCAGTACAAGAGTAGAATAGGCTGGACAACACATTACATTCTAGAATGTATAAGCAGTAGATACAAGCCTTTAATAACGTTTTAATTATTTTCAGGAATTTTTTTTTTTTTTATTCTAGCTGAGGTCTCTGTTAATAGAGCTAAAATAAAGATAGCTTTTTTAATTTTATTTTTTTTTTTACTATCATATATGTCAGTGTCAGAGAAGTTTCAAAGTAAGTGATGGCATGAATGAGTATCTGATGGAATATTTTTTTGATAAACTAGAAAACCAGGGGTGAAAAAGCCAAATCCAGCTTCAATTCAGAATTAGAGAATCAAGGTTTGTCCAAATAGCTGTTTCTTTTTGTCTGTATTGTTCAGAGTATTGAAATCTCAAAAAGCAATGTTCAAAACATGCTTGGTTTGCAACCATAACAAATAATAGTCTTAGTGATAATTTGAAAATGAATGTTGAAATTAAAACAAGTGGTATGAAATATATTTCAAATTTTATCTCTGACATTAAATTAGGATAAAATACAGTATGGTTCCCATATTACAAAGGCAAAAAAAATTAAATTACATTGAAAGATATACTAATTGATTGCTTTGTTCATTTTTATACTGCATCATTGATCTTTCTTAGAACATTTGAATGTTTTAAATATTTCTTTCATCCATAACATTGATCAGAGCATGTAACATTTATTTTTCAAACCATCTGTATTTCAGCATTGTATTCCTGATTTTCCATAAATTAACGTAAAAGCTAGTCTAATATATTCTTTCTCCTGGGGTTTAGATGAGGAACCTTTCTTAATTCTGGCTGATCATCATGAAATAAGAAAAATTAGCACTGATGGATCCAACTACACTTTGTTGAAACAGGTATAATCATAGTACCATGCTCTAAGTTTAACACAATACTTTTATTCTTTTCTAAAGTGTGAAACTGACAGAAACAATTGGCATTGTATGCATCATAGAACAACTGCAGTATCTTCAGAGTTTTTATAATATTTTAAATATACTATTTTATCTGAATTTGACATGATTAAAGCTCAGGCAGTTGTTTCGTCAGTCATTCTGATGTACTAAAAAATTATGTTATTTGTGATCCTCTTCCATCACAATATGTTTTTCACAATTTCTATATTTCAGTTTTCAAAAAAGAACCCCGAAAAACTACTTGGCCATGTATTATTTTGGCTACTTACTGTCATAATCTTTTTTTTTTTTAATTTAAACAGACAATTCCAAGATTTACAGTATTACAGTACATTAATTTATATCTTTGGCTAAGTCTAATTTTTTTAATAATTAATCTAAATTATTATAACAGGGAAAAAAAAATTTGGAAAAAAATACAAAAGTAGAAGGTCATCTAGTAAATACAGAGCTGTCATTTTAGCAGTTTCTGCTCTGCTTCTATGCTTCACCTAAGTGTAGTTACTTACAATAGATTAGAGTTCCAAAATATGTTTTAATAAAGACATGTATTTCCTTGAGTACTAATTAATTAATTGTAGAAAGACTAGAAAATCAGTTATTGGCAGTCAATATCATTAGACTTTTTGTGACTTCTGGTGTCAGTAAGCTGTGCATCTTAATGTCACAAGACAGGTGCTCAGGTCTTCACAACAGTAATTACAAAATTAACCATCTTGCATTGAACATTGACTTTGTTTAAGCATAGCAAGCATTATGTTAAAGTCTATTCTTCTGAAATCTTTCTGACTACCTCTCATTTACATCTCACTGCCTCTCTCCTCTTTTGCTGGTATATCTATTAATAGAAGCCTGTGAAAAGAGGGGAGCAACAGTAAATTTTCTTTATGGTTGGTGCTGACAGATTGTCTGAGAATTTCAAAAGTCTTGAATTTAATGGACTCCTTTTCAGTTCATTAGAGACCGTGTAGCTCCAACCATTGAAAAAAATCTGTTTTCTCCATATCACGTTAATTTACTAGTCTAATAAATACATCTGCTTTTGAACCTACTGGCCTTTGATCCTACAAATATGGCATTTTTACAAGCATCCAGATTTGAAAGCAAAGGGGGAGCTATACCAGCAGAACAGGTGGGCTGTCTTCCTCATAAGGACTTTTTTTGTCCTTGTAATGTTATGATGGATCGGCTCATTCTTAGACATCTACCAGATGAAGTCAAATACCAGAGCTGCTCTGGCAAAGGAGCAAAAACACCGTTCTCTGCGTATTTGATCTGTGCTTTGCCATTCTGACAGTTGTTCATATAAACTCAGAGTAAAGGAGCTGAAAGTAGGAGCTCATTCAGTCTTCTCTGAGTTTTATGCGCCAGTGTTTTCATCTTTTTCACACCCCCCCCAAATATACATAAACAGTACAACTGTTTGAATTGTGTTTCATGTGTGTTCTTTGCCTTCCATTTCCTTCATTCCTAGTCACCAAAATCCTTAGGGTTTCCATAGACAGAGTAGATAGAGTCTTTGTCTTCATTATTTGTGATTCTTACCTCAATTTTTTTTGATTGAGGCACCAAGGGAATGCAAATCAAGGCCTAGGATACCATGTGCTGTATGAAACAGAAACGAACAAAAACACAGGTTTAAGATGAGAGACTAATACAGCTGATGCCATTTGAAAGCTTCCTTACTCTTCTAAAAGCAGATTACATGAGAAATGACAAAGAATTATGCTCTGAGGACTTAAAAGTGACATGTAGATCACAAAGAGGAGATGCTGTCTGGACAGAGAACTCCATTGCAGATGTACAGAAATAATTTTACCTGCAGTTGATGTTCTGATAAATATTGAAACTAAACTGACCCAAAATAAAACACTTGAAACCAAAGACTTACAGACAGTCAATTCTCTTTAATAGTCTGGATACTTAAGAAACTTTTACAGTGTTGTAGAATATGTAGATGTAAGACTAATTTTTCACAAATTACTGACTTTGATTTCTAGAATGTTACAAATTTTTGAGTCTTTTGTATTCAGTCACCCGTTGTTTCCTTTCTTAAGGATTTGGTGTGAGGGTTTATCTGTAGATGCATTTATACTAACACTAGAAAAAGGGACGAGAAGTGTTTTGCACCACAGTTATGACTGGCAGAACTGCAGTTGGTTTTGTTAAAACACTGTGTGCATGGATATGTGATTTCTGAAAATGAGAGCGGTCCTCCAACACTGTATTGTTTCATACTTTCTTTACTGATGGTTTCTGCAGCCTAATCACTTTTTTCCTCTATGTTTTGATCAAAACATAGATTTATGGGATTACACTGTATTAGTTGGCAGATAAGCCGTGTATCACTTTATGTACAATTAAATATTGTTGTTCTTAGTTGTTTATTTTAGAGATGGCTAGGCCAGCACATCCTCTCTACAATTATGAATTACATTAACAAGGGAGGTTGCTGAGCTACCTGAGAATAGAATGTCATTGGGCTGATAAGGGAATTGATTAACTGATCTTGTGGTTTTAAAAGGAGCGTAAACTGCTTCCATTCTTTTTACCACTGCTGCTTCGTCTTTGATTGATAACATCTTTGTATATTAAGAATAATTGTGATTTCACTACCCATCAGAATGTTAATCAGATTATGGGGCAAGGCTTTCCTGTTCTCAGATAAGGAAATACGGGTCATCATCTGAATGCAATACCCTTCTTATCTACCATTTGGGATGAAAAACCATTATTATATGACTGCTCTTTCCAACCTGTAGGAGTACCTCAGATATGATCACCACTCTTTCTTACAATATATTGGCTTAGTAATTAGAGCCATGGGAGACTTCCACATGCCTGCTGTATCTCTGATTTTCACATTTTATGTATATACTACCTCTGTGTGTATGTGTATACACATAGATATCTACACAGTACCTGTAATATAGCTTCTAAGAATTTAAAACTTCCTTATTCAGGACTTAAAATTAATGCTTTTTTCAACATCATAGTTTTGAATTCCTGATTTATTTATATTAATAATGAAATGTTTTCATTAATTAAAGGTAATAAATTTTATGCTATTTCTGAGTTTGTTATAAAATTAATGTCATCTAGTTTGCCGAAGTAATGCCAAAGGTGGTAATTAACAGAGAAATTGAGCAAAAGTTGAAGTATTTACCACTAAAGTTCATTTTAACAATAGAAAAGAAAAATGCAGAAGCTTCATTTAGTTTCATATGTCATCTGCATTTTTGAAGCAAGATAGTTCTCTGTCACCATATTTATTTCTGTTACAATTTTTGTCTTATTCTGATTGTTTACAAGTAATGTGTGGAAAAATAAGAGATGTACTTCAAAAATACACAGTCAGTAAAATAAAGCATTTTTAATATTATATGCAATGTATTTTGCATTCTGAATGCTATCCAACAGTTTATATTCAAACGTTTGAATAAATGGACTTTTTTTTCTGGTTTTAGGGGCTGAACAATGTCATTGCCATAGACTTTGACTACAGAGAAGAGTTCATCTATTGGATTGATTCCAGCAGACCAAATGGCAGTCGCATAAACAGAATGTGTTTGAACGGAAGTGACGTCAAGGTAATTGGGGATTAATAACGTCACTACTAGAATTAACTTTTTTGAGCATTTTGGGAAATGCTCCTTCATGCTTTTAAGCCAGATTGTGAAGTTTTGATATATGCAAACACATTATGAGCTAGCAAATCCTAGTAAAATTTAATTGCATTTGTATCTTATTTGAAGTAGAGATAGAGACTAAGAGGACTGTATTTATGAGCTAAATTTTTTATGACTTAATTGACAGTTGACTGAATTGGCAGTTCAGTATGGTTTACAGGATGCCAAAGGAAAAAGACACATAATTAGGTGTAAGCTGTGTAAATACACTGATGTATTTTTTCTTCATGTATGATTTTCCATGGTCTTCAGTTTGTTTTTGTCTCGCCTCCAGCACACTAATAATGAAAATAACTCTATGTCTTGTGAATAATCCAGGGTAAAACTGCGCTTCTGTTTCTGCACACCCTTTCTGTTTTGCCTCTGTAGTGGAAGAAGTTCACAAATCCACTGTTAAGCACATTTGTTGACTTATGTGAACATTTTTCCAGAATTTGTGATACCCAGTATGGAAGAGGTTCAATAAGACCAAGTGCCGGGTCCTGCACTTCGGTCACAACAACCCCATACAACGCTACAGGCTTGGGGACGAGTGGCTGGTGAGCTGCCTGGCAGAAAAAGACCTGGGGATTTTGGTCAACAGCCAGCTAAACATGAGCCAGCAGTGTGCCCAGGTGGCCAAGAAGGCCAGTGACATTCTGGCCTGTATCAGAAATATCGTGACCAGCAGGACAAGGGCAGTGATCATCCCCTTGTACTCAGCGCTGATGAGGCCGCACATTGAATACTGTGTCCAGTTCTGGGCCCCTCACTACAAGAAAGACATTGAGCTGCTGAAGCGTGTCCAGAGAAGGGCAACAAAGCTGGTGAAGGGCCTGAAGACCAAGTCTTGTGAGAGGAGACTGAGGGAGCTGGGGTTGTTTAGTCTGGAGAA
>NW_009597352.1:98759-121532 GCF_000690535.1 Cariama cristata
AGGCTACCCAGGGATGTGGTGGACTCACCGTCCCTGGAGATGTTCAAAAAACATTTAGATGTGGCGCTTTGAGACATGGTTTAGTGCACATGGTGGCATTGGGTGTACGGTTGGACTTGATGATCTTTGAGGTCTCTTCCAACCATAATGAATCTGTGATTCTATGAATTCTTCTTTGCTTATTCTTTTATGTCTGACCTTCTTAAACATGGAACAAATGAGCAGTAACATACCCTGTGAATTTTTTTCCTTCATTGTACACCAGTAAATTATGCAGAGAGAAAAGATTTCTATTTTTCATTTACAGCTTAATGCATGGACTGACACATCCTCAGAGCACACTGACTTTGGTCTTTTTGAGAGTTAAAGTTTTAAACAGGCTGGCATCAGTGAACGTCCGACTTTGGTCTTTTTGAGGGTTAAGGTTTTAAACAGGCTGGCATCAGTGAACGTCATTTACATCCTTCACATGGAAATAATTGTTCTTATAACTTAAAAAAAATATGGATAAGCATAAGTTATAACACTCTGATTCCATTGGGGTAAAACTAGAATCCAGCATGCACTCAACGTCCTAGAGAGTCCCTGCAAAGATTTTCTTTTCTGCAAAAAATAGGAGACAGGCAACTGTGGGGTTCAAAATCCATTAAATCCTTGAGTCATATTTATGTATGTCTAATTATGTAATAATTTCATCTTCTAAGGAAAGGTTTCAGAAATTTGAACAAACATTAGAAGAAAATTAGACTGGAGCCATGGATGGTATTTCTTTTTTCCTTCATTAATATTTTGCAATTTACAGAACGAGTGTCATGTTGTAGAATTTACTCAAATAGCATGCCAAATTCAAAGAAAAAATTGTGAAAATAAATGCATTTAATTTTCTTAAGAATATTTGGGGTTTTTTACTGAAAAACTGGGCCCAGATTTGGCCTCTGAAAGCTAAAAATATGTGCAAAAATTTACCAAGAATTATATATTTTAGCTGTCTTGTATTCTGTCAGTAATATTTTATCCAGGGCCAAATGATAACTTTATGTCTAACTTAGATTTTAATAGGTTACCATAGCACATATTTAATAATTGATGTTACAAATAATTTCCTAGCAAACCTGTTTAAATATTTTAATATTTTTTTTGCCATGAAAGAGAAGTTTTATGGTTGACAGCCTTTTTCCTTGAAGTATGAATTTCTTATTTCCTTCAAAGTTCTTGTTTTATTGTTTTACTGTAAATAAATATACTATTAGTGTAAATGATACTATTTGATCTATTACCTAGGATTTCCCTTTTAGAAGATAGCGTCTTTTCAGCATGCCAGCTCTAACTTTCCTGCTCTGGGAAACCTGATGACATCTCATTTTTCTTCTGCATCTGATCATGACGTCTTTTCAGCATGCCAACTCTAGCTTTCCTGCTCTGGGAAACCTGATGGCATCTCATTTTTCTTCTGCATCTGATCATGGAGGAGATATTTATACAATTGAAGCAACAACTTTTTCACATAAATGTGTTCAAACATTAACACAGTGTTTTAGTATAGTATTGTAGAATCAAATGAAATCTGTTACTGGAAAATGCTGTAGTAACCTGGATTGTGTATATTAAATGTCACACTAGTGATCTCAGTGACTGGAAGAAGCTTGAAGTGACTCTCCAAAGGAAAAGACATCAGAAAAGAGAGACCATTTTGGTTGATGCTTCCAGATAGTGTAGCTAAACCACTATCTAAGTTTGCAGAGTGGTTGCTGCAATTACACATTTATAAAACAATGAAGCTGGTATTGCTATTAAAAACTGGTGCATGCCTGGATTTAATTTTAAAAAGATTTTATAAGGTGATAAATAACATGATAACCTGAAAGGGTGCTTTTACATATTCATAATTATAAAATTGGTTTATAGTATCTCACAGTATCCCTTCTTATCTTGAAGGCTTTTCAATATCTTCAAATGGTAAATAAAATTAAAAAATACACATTCAGTTACACATGACCAGGTTTACGTGTAAATTTTATACTCTATTGCACATGCTTTTAGTGGTGAAGATGAGAATAAACTAGAATGTACACTACAGTAGTAAACCCATTATTAGTACTTAAAAAATCTCAAATATTTTCAAGTATTGCACACTCTGATTTTTTTTTCTTAAGTTCTTGTTGCACAGACCTAATCAAGACCCAATCAGGAATAGAGTAGGTCAGAATAGGACCTTATCAGGAATAGAATTTTTACGCCTAGAAGAAGCTGGACTCTAATGATTGGGAATATTAAAATGTCACTCAACAATTAATATGAAATACTCCCAGCCAAGCAAGATTGAGTCATACAATCATTTTGAGTTTTTTAATAATGTATATCTAGAGGTGTTTATTCAAGTCTCAGAATTGTTCAAGTCATCAAAAACCTTTAGAATATCACATCCCTGCCAGTAGAGTGTAGGCTTTCCAGTAGGTCCTTAAATTCCTTCTGTCTCTTAGTTTATGCCTTAATAATGTAGTCCTTTTGAAATTTAACTAATTCTTAGAAAGTTCCTTATTCTTGGAAATAAGAGCACAGGATTTACTTTCCAACTAGGTAATCTTTTTCTGTTTCCCTGAGTTGAACACTCTGATGGTCTCTCTGTCATAATGACATATGGCACTACTGTGATACTAAAATGAAATATATGCTGATGTAGACTGGTGAGAGAAATGGTGAACTAATAAGCAGATGTGTTTGAGGGCACGCTGTGGGGAGAGAAGCCCCATCTCCATTTGATTCTGTGAAAAATAAACAGAATAATAAAGGAAAAGAAAGTGTTTTTTTTTTTTTCTTTTAAATCAAGACAAAAGGAAAATTAGAAACTTCAGATGAAAAATGAAAGAACAGATTTCTTAAAAGTTAGTGGATAATGCAGGGAAATCAGGAATTTGATATTTGCTACATCATGGTATTCTCCATTCTCCCTTACTATAAGGAAAATGTCACATTGTCTTAGTTACTTAAGAAGTCATTACTTCAGAAGTGTCAGTGTTTAACAGGGAATAATACATATGTTTCACATGTTGTATGTCACTGTATCATATATCCAACCTCTCAATATTCTGGTATTAGTAACTCTTGAATTCTTGTTCCTTTTCTCGCTATTTAGATAAGTAATTTATGTAATTTTTGCTTTTCTAGGTAGTCCACAATACAGCTGTTCCCAATGCATTGGCTGTTGATTGGATTGGGAAGAATCTCTATTGGTCTGATACTGAAAAGAGAATTATTGAGGTGTCTAAACTCAATGGCTTATACCCTACCGTCCTTGTGAGCAAAAGAGTGAAGTTTCCTAGAGATCTGTCCTTAGATCCTCAAGCTGGGTATGAAACAGCCATTTTGCAGTAATTCATATTTAATCCTAATTTTATATGTAAATAATTTTTACAAAAAACAGAAGATAGGAAATACTATTTAGGTTTTTGTGATCTAACTTTGGGCTATGCTGGATATCAGTAGTCTAAAACATATTACCAATGCTTACTATATCATCATTACATATAAAATCGGTGTAGTAAAAGATGAATGCAGGTACTAAACCATGTTTTGTTATATTTACTACTCTGTAAATGTTTTCTTTCGGTAGGAAAGCAGATATTTCAAAAAATATCCCTGTCTTCAGGAGGTGTGTTACTAAATAACAAAAAGTTCATATTACATGGAAGACACTTCTTACATTTTGTTTCATTTATTCACTGAACTGTCTTGTTAGCACTCTTTTCTGTGTTTACTAATTTCCAAAATAATTTAGGCCATTCAGCTACCACGTATTTGAAGACTTTTTTCTGATAGTTTTTGCATGTTAATTGAAGAGTGAAAATGTTTAATCCTACATAATTTGAAGATAACTTTTGTCTTTTTTACTCTAAAATTAAAGTTTTGATTTAAAGTCTAATAACTGGACTGATTAATTATTAGGATACAAGGAGTTTATTTTAGGTGACATAGTTTCTAACTTCAGTTTTCAGAAATCTGAAATGATCAATATGCTTGAAAAATTTATTGCAACAACAATAATAAGAAGAGAGAACTGTCTAGTTAAAGTAGTTTTTTAACTGGTGCCTTTAACTGCTAATTTTATTAATTATTGCATGACTATTTATTAATATAAATCTGTGCTGGTATTCTATTCTATTCGTATTACTATTAACAACAAAACAAGGTTTTGTAATACGTGTGGGGAAAAATAAAAGTAACTGTAATACAATAGTTGTCATAAGTTCAGTAGTGATGCCATTTTTGCAGGGCATAAGATGCGCGAAGTCCAATCTGGGCAGTACTTCATATTCTAAGGTATCAAGACTAAGCAAGTTAAATGCACTTTTAACTGGTCCATAATTAATTTGATGAAATCACATCTAATCTGAGAACTCTCCTATTCAAACCATTTACATTTAGGACACTCATTTACAGACAGGTGTAGAAAAATCCAAAAATCTATCTGGAAAGTGGAAACATTATAGAATAATTACTGATTTATTCTTAACTAAATAAATGAATTATTTATTGATATTATTTTTGTATCTCTAAACAAAACATCTGTTGTGTTTTGTTTTATAGATACTTATACTGGATCGATTGCTGTGAGTATCCTCACATTGGCCGTGTTGGTATGGATGGCTCCAGTCAAACAGTTGTCATAGAAACACAGATATCTAGACCTATGGCTCTTACAATAGATTATGTCAACCACAGGCTGTATTGGGCTGATGAAAATCATATTGAGTTTTCTGACATGGATGGATCTCATAGACATAAAGGTTGGTCAACAGCTTTTTTTTTTTTTAATTCGTTTCTTTCTTTTGGGTAATTTTTAAATTGAAGCTGCTTTGTGTGTTATGTGTAATTGTGTAAAAACTATACGTCTAGACATTTTTGCAACCTTTATTGATACTTTGTTTCCTTTTCATCAGTATTTTAAAAGTTACTTTTCATATTCCTTCCCTGTTATGAATGTGAATAATTTTTAAACATGTCCATGGAAAAAATGTCAAATGAAAACAGAAACTCTAGGAACAGACTCAGCAATCAGAGGCTGCCCTGTCAATTCGGTACTCTAGTGCGTATTCGCAACACATATTCTCGACCAAGTTACAAGGCCAGTGAAACTTGGCTGTTAAAAGTGGAAGGGATATGTCCTGTGTGCCGTGTGTCAGAATGTGGCTAAAAGCAGCCTTTTCTCCAGCGTGAGAAAGCCTGGAAATGCCCATTAGTCTGCTCATCATGAGTCAATGAGGAGACCAGTATTCCAAATGTAATTTGGGGCTTTCCTGGTAGACAGGTAAAACAGTAACTTTTGAAATACTTGTGTAGTGAAGTAATCTTTATCCCTGTGTTCTGCTTCTCACCTCACAGATAATTAAAAACCTAGTATCTTTTATCTATAAACTGTTTAAAAAAAAAGTTTTACACTATGATGAATAGTTCTCATATTTAAAATGGTATAATTAAAGATCTTTCACTTTAATTCAAATACATGAAATACTCAGTGTCAGTATGCTGCGATTTTTGGGTTGAGGTTTTTTTTTCTAGATGAAACTTGTTTGAGCTCCCTTCCACAAGCTTTACCCAAACCTCAGAACTGCTGCTGTCCTGGTAAAACTTCATGCATTTGGGCTTTTTTAGGCTTTTATCTCATACTGGGTACCTCCAGGTTTTCTCCAAACCAGAGTTCATGAAACAACTACTTTATTTTCAGATTGAAGCTTTGCCGTGAAATAGAACAAAACAGAAAATAAAGAAAAAAAATTTTCTAGCCCATGTATTCCTGAATAGTAAGTTATAAATAGATAACGAACAATTCAATGACAGTTATTTGAGATGGTAGATCGGAGAGACTACAGCAATAGCTATGACAGCAGTAAACATTTCCATTAATCTCAGCATTAACTTCCATGATTTTTTGTAACGACCACAGTACAGTCGTAACCTGCTCACCTAAGCAGTACTTGCCCAGACATACACCTGCATGCCAGCTGGATTCCTACTGGCAGTCTATTCTTCTGACAGATGAAGCAAAGTTCCGTACTCCTCTTGATGTTATTCCCTGTGCTGCTATCCTGCTATTTTGTTCTCATGCAATTACCCTCGTACTCTTTCTGGATCTTTCAAAGGAAAGAAATAAATAATAGCCAATATGTCTCTCTTAGCTCTAACCTGACTGCAATGGTCAAACCTTTCTCAATTTTCTCTTTCAACCTGAAAGTTTCAGAGTTTTTCTTTCTCAGAAAATGTCCTCCTGTCACTAAATTTCAGAAGTTATCTGCAAAATTCCAGTCATAGTGTCTTTGGTGTCCATTGGCTTGGTCTTCAGCCTGTGGATTTCTCTTGCCCGAGTGGGTAAAATCAGCTTCAAATGCTTTTATATTCATGGAGTTAATGTCTTCCCTGATGATACGTGAATCTAGAGAAGAAGGAAATTTGTCACAAAGCCACAGCTGTGAAGAGCAGTGTTTCATACAACAAATTCTCTTTCTCATTCCACAGAGCACCACCTCTGCTAGTTTTAGACAGCTGAATGTGTTCGTGACTGTTTAAGGAGCATGTCTGACTCTAGGTGTTACAGTGAAAGTGTTAGAAGTCCAGTGTTACTGAACATTCTGTAGGCTTTCGTGCCTGATAGTTTTGCCATTTCTATTTGTGAGTGAAAATTTATAAAAATTTGGTACCAGTTAAATGTCTGAGGCAAGCTCCAAAAGTGACAGTGATGTTGTATAAACCTGGTATCATACTACTTTTGAGGGCATGTCTGTTTTAAGTACAGATGGTGTATAAATATTCAGACAATAAGAAACATGTTTTGAGAGAAAGATCCCGAGGTATTTAATTTACGTGGGAGGAAGATTTTCTCCTTAGCTAATGCTGTTCATCACTTTATGTTGTCAGGAACTTCAGTCAAAATGTGATTATCAAGCCAAAATAAAGTTGTAGAAAAGTTTCTGTGCATTTAACAAAGAAGTGATAGTATTGCTGGTGTCTGAAACGGATGAAGCATGCCTGTAGGTGCTCCAAAGGATGCTTTGAGAATTTTGCAAAGTTCCTACATAATGATCAATTTGTCTTTAATCAGAATCTTTCCCCTGCCTCCCCGCTTCTGGAACAAACTGCCATATAAATTTTGCATGTCTTCATGTTTTAGCACAAGACTAGAAATATTTCTGGAAGATAAAATTTAACCATTGCAAATTAATTGTCTTAATAAGGGAAACTCTGAGAAGTTCAGTGGTTGGGTTTAGAGGAGGTGAAACTGTGGTCCATTCTAGCTTTCTGATATGAGAGGCTGTAATCCACATTGATAAGCACTTAAATTGGAAAGATCAATTTTATGTCTTGTGATAACTGTGTTTCTTGAAGAGGTGTTGTTCACATTAATTTCATGGTCCATTTTCTTTTGTCATTTAGAGACACTTTGTGTTGTCAAAGTTAACTATAAGGGATGGTTGATTTTATTCTATCCTTTGTGTTTTCAAATGGAGAAGGATAAAGGTACAGATATGATGACCATAAAGACATACTCATGGAGCAGAGAAAAAAGTCTAAATGGGAATCATATGAGTAATGCAATCTGAAGTGCTAGTTATTGTAAGCTAAGTGTTTTTTCACCTGTTTCTCTGACCTTTGAGGATAAGGCTAGCTTGCTGTGAGTTTTCTCTGAGAATATGTTTCTTGGATCTTAAATTATCTGTTACAAAATATATCAGAAAATGCCACAGAGATTTCACAAGACCCAGCAAATAAGTATCTTGTCAAAATGGGTGGATCTTATAACATAAAGAGAGATTATTGCGTGAGATATACTGTGCTAGTATCTAGTATCACTAGATACTTCTTGAGGACAAACAGAACAATCTTAAGCTAATTATTGACATGCTATATGTTAAACAAAGGAGCATTTATTCCATACAATGGAAGTTTACATGTATTTAGATCTTAGTGTTACCACTTTTTTGCGACTGGTTTTTTTTTTTCTTTCTTTCTTTCTTACGAATCTTGAAGATTTTTGAGGAAAAGAGAACATCTGCTGCTTTTCTCTTGTGAAGTTCCTCTGCATTTCAATAGAGAAATAGACTTTTATAATTATCAAGAGAGTCCTAGTAAGAACTTCGAAAACATGCTAACTAGGCCAGAAATCTTACAGTACTTGGGAGCTCTTCTGGGCGCTAGGGACAGCAATGACCTTGCTTATCTATTTGAAGTTTAATGCTTGATTATGTAAACTGGTTTTAGAGCTTAGCCAATTTAGCACTGCAGTGTTCACAAGTGTTATGCATGGTAAATGATTAAGCAAGCATTGAAGCGCTAATATGGCTAAGCACTAAGCTGGTTTACTTCTGTGAGCTTTAAAAAAAAAAAACATTTAAGAATTTGTCAGACTTAACAGCTGCTTTTGGTTCCCAGTGCCCAGGGGAACTGCAAGCTTCGCAGTTCCCTAGATATCTGATTGCCTTCTGCAGGTTTTCTTATCCTTCAGAGCTCTTAAAACTCAGAGGTGCTGACCATTTTCCCATTTCACTCTTTGACGATCAGAATTTCAGTATAATGAAACTTTAAAAGTGGAATCTGATAGTCCAGCTCAGGAAGGACAGAAGCTTCTCTGAGCTGAAATTAGTCCTTAACTGTGTAGAGTTCTTTGATGTTTTATACTGTAAAAACAAAAGTTGAGTGTTTCATTGCTTCATCTTACAGTAGTTAAACCTTAAATGGATTAATTATTCATAAATTACATAAATAATACAGTTAACAGAGAGAAACTTTCAATTTGAAAAATTGAAACTCAATTTGAAGAAACCTTTTCTTCAGAATTGGCTTCTGCCTAAGTGTTTACCAACCTCAGAATTGGTATACATAAGTACAAGTTCTAAAGTATCAAGAATAAGTTTTTTGGAGATTCTAACCTTTTTTTTTTTCATTTTTAGCACCTGTAATTTAAAATGTTACTAATTGTAAGGGCTTTCTAGGTAGAAAGTGAGTGTATGTGTCTAATTCTGAACTCTACCACCAGAGTTTTATAAAAGAGTAAATCCAATTATTTTTTAAATTGTCTTAATGTGAAATTAATCTAAGAGATTATGGAGATCAATTCCTCCCAGATTTATACTGCAGTTTTCATAACTCAAAAATTAGAGGTCTGAAAAAAGGGTTTCTCACAGCAGTTGAGAAATAAACAGTAGTTGTGATACTAGAACAGTTTTTCCCCAACTTTTGAGGAGTCTATGGAATTACTCATAGCCACATCTGACAGCAAAAACTGATAATTGATTCACCTCTGCTATTGCATTGTAGATTCAGTTTTCATAATTGTTCAGATAAAATTCTCCAATTCATATGTCTTTCTAAATCTGATTATTTTATTTTACTGTATTCTATCTCTTTTAAAGGGTAATACTCAGGAAAAATACACAGATTCACCTATATTAAAGGCAGTTCACACAGTTACATTACTCTAAGGTTCCACAGTCTCCAGTTTATGGAGCCCAGTTTATGAAGATTGCCAACAGGTTGGTTTCTGTATCTTCCACTGTTCTTGTGATAATATGCCCAGATTTGATTAGATTATAAACTTCTGAAAATATTTTTTCGACATACTCATTAGAAACTTAGCAGACATTCACTGTATATTTCTGTATGAGCTGCACAGATGCCATCACAAATTTTAAAGGATGGGCATTACTTTCCATGCAGTCGTTCTTGTCAGAAAACAACCAGAACAGAGAACATAAAATATAGCTTTTCTTGTGTCACAAGGTCATCCCCTTTTCATATCAACACAATCATAAATGGGAGCTTTTTGATGAAGAAAGTTGCAGCGTTTTGAACACCTCCTATAGTTGCAGTAGAAGATGAATGAAATAAACCAAAGGGGCTTAGCAGTTCATGTACTCATAGTTGGATGATGGCAGGAGATAATCCAGGCAGGTGCATGGAGAGGCAAAGATGAAGTAAGGAATAGCTTGAGGGGCAGAGTGGGGATGAATCCTGAAGCCAGCAGCAAGATACAAGTCTAAAGTGTAGGTACTGGTAGGTATGTGAATGGTCTCTGCAAATCTGAAAAACAATGAAAGAATCCTTGAAACTTAGTGCACTATGAGTCGTTCTTCTCGAATAGTGACTTGTATATATTTAAGAATAATCACTAATGTAGCAGAATGCTACTCTGTGCTGCTGCGGGGTAACTGGCATATAAGCAACAGCTCACAGTGAAATTAAAAAGGCAATAAACCATTTTAAAGTGGGACAATAAACTATTTCAGTCCTAGATTTGATCAACTCATTTTTATAGGCAGATTTTTGAAAATTTATTCATCTCTTCTCATGGTATCATTATAAGTCATATGTAATAGTCAGCTTCAATACCATGGACACATTTGTGCCGTAAGATGTTCAGATTTAAGTCTAAATTTCCTGCTTCTTTTGTGATAGTAGTTTTGCAATGTGTAACATTTTTTGTGTGAGTTTATTATACTGAAATATTCTCAGTTTTCACTATTTCAATTACATTTTTTAACTGGCAAATTATCCTGCCACTTAATGCTGGGACGTGTATCTTCCATACTTACCCGGTATGGATATGTGATGTATATATTACATTTGCAGAAAGAAATATGTATGCATGCGCATGTTGTTATTAAAAATATCAATAATATCATCCTAAAAGTGTATTCATGTATTTATTTTTCTGTGAAACATGGCTTCAAATACTGGAATTAATGTATATATTCTATGAATAATGCTTTTTTTTTCCTGTTCATTGCGTTTTACAGGTTTGTTTTTTTAAACAAAGTGTCAATTTAATAAAAGTAATAGTGACTATAAAATGTCTCATCTTTGAAAAAGAATTAGTGTTTTAATGTAACATACCTAAATTTAATTACATCTGTCAAAATTACATACTTTTTCACAAGCTTAATAGACGTAATCTTATTGTCATTATTCATTGTTAATTTCATTTTCTAAGCACTTCAAATTCTTTATCAAAAGGAGCAAGTACCAGGAGTGAGTACTATACAGAAATAAAAAAGTATTGACTGTGTCTTGAAGAGGTTACAAGTGGAACGTAAAGTGAGACAAAAATGGTTACAAGGGAGTTCAAATGGAAAAAGGACAGTATGGGCCAGTAATTGCAGCACAAGAGAAGATTGGCAATTTCTTTGGTTTTTTTGGTTTTGTAGGTATAAAGGCTATTTTCTTATAAAGTGCTGTTCTTCCTTGGTGCAGTTTATCTTTGGAGGATTCTTAATTCTTCCTAAGAGTTTGTCAATAGTTCCATTTGGGTCAAGATGTTAATAAGCTTTTTGTTTTTATTTTATTGCAGTTCAGAAAATCAAGTTTTTCAGAGAGTGGAATGCAAAATAGTGTAGCCTGTATTTTAAGGTTTGATCACCAGTATAAATTTTCTGTCTTAAGTGCCAAAATTCTTAGACAGAAACTGCTCTAATGCCACAGTGAGGGAAGAAAGTCATTTAAAATGTTACTTAACAACAATTAATTACCTTTAGCAGTTACTTACCAGCACTGGAACTCTAGCTAGGTGGAAGCATTTTTGGGAGGAGCATGACAGGAATCTCACCTCTCCTCTTCTTGTAGATTTTGCACAAGGGCATGACAAGGTTGCAGTCCCTTCTTTTTGAAAAGAGAAGGGACAGATCCCTTTCCAACTCGGAAGTGATCCACCAGCTTCAGCTTGAACAGGAGCTAAATGCCGAAGAAAAGCTAACCTTGGTGGACATGATAGAGTACAGATATTTTTGTAGTGTTTATTGATTAGAAGAAATCAGCATTTGTGCTTTTAAGGATGGTTTTTCTTGGTTACATGGATTTTACTGGCTGACAATGAGACCATTGTTGTTGTTGCTCATTTTAGTTACAGTATTTGCTTTTACTTTTGGAAGTATTTGTGTTTCATTAATAGCTGAGTGAGACTGGGATTCACTTCTTCTGTATGGCTTCTTCAGTAGCATATTTTGTAGTTAAGAAATCCTAGATGTCATGATTTTCACCCCTGAAATCAAATGAACATTTTTTTGTGCTTAAGTAGAGTTACTCTGAAAATATAAGGAAACAGAGGTCACACAAGAGAAAAGTAGACATTTTTATCACAGATATGACTTACAGCATATGAATTTATATTCTTGGATCAAAATTAACACGAAATGCAGGCGAGAAAGAGAGATACATTCCAAGTCTGTGCATGTTTTGATTATGTCTACATAATCGTGTTCCCTGCTATGAAGATATGCGGCTCTTCCCTTAAGTTCATGCAGCACTTCATCTCCCTTTAGTATGTTATCTATTGTAATTTTTATTTCTGTTCAAGTGTCTAATAATTTTTTATTTTCCACTACTTCTGATCTGTTGCAAGCCTCTCCTTTTTTCCCTTTTAGTACCCACCTGTATTTCTTCCTCCCATTTCCTGCAGCTTTCTGATAGGCCTGTGCATTCCTTCTCTTTTTTTATCACATTTCTCATCTTCTTGTTGTTTGGCTAAGCACTGTTTGGGGTTAGCATTCAGTGTAAGAGAATCCATGATTTATGTATAAACTGAAACCCCAGTACAGAACTAAACATGGCAGTAGGAGGCCTGTTAGAAGAGGAGGCATTGCAAGGGACTTGCCCATCTCTGGTAGGAGGCAGCTGTGGTAGGAAAAGGAATCACAAAAGCAAATTCCAGCTGCAATTTTTCCTCAGAAGTTACTTAGGGTGGTGATTTGCATTCCATAATTTTGTCCCTCACAATTGTTAAGTTGTTGAATATGCCCCCATAATGCATTTTATTACACAAATAAGAAGAGCAAGGTCTTGAAAAATCAAAGTAAGTGTCAGTTTGAATTAATTAGAGTCTGTTGCTGGCATAAAGTCTAGCATTTTTTACTCATACATGATACATAGTGTATAGTGCAGTATATTAAAACTGGTGTATATGTTCTGAGATGTACTATATCGCACGCTGTAAGAAACTTGAGTCACTGAAATAACTATCTGGGACGCAATGGAAGCAATCAACTGAGTAATACTGTTCAGACAAGGATTTATGAAAGGGCCCAAAGGCACTTCTCACCTCTTTCCTTGTGCCATAGCAGCTCTCCAATGTATCCGCCTATGAAGAGGAAGTCCGAGTCCTATGGCAGCTGGACAGTTATCTCTTTTCTGATTGAACTGCAGTTCAGTTATACTTGTTGAGATTTCTTCATCTGAGAGAAAAGTAATATGCATGGGTTACAAGGGATTATTTAAGGATTTGACACTCTAACAATAAGGAGGACAAAAGCATGTGTGGTCAGCACTGGTCTAGTAGAATACTTACAGACTGCTAGAGCTCTATCCAGTAGATTATTGGTCTGCAGGTGGGGTGTTCTATTTTTACTTTTGCTGAGTGTTTTGAGATATGGATTGGGTTTCAGTTTACTTAATCCAATTTTGTATGCTTTCATAGAGGCTGTAGGGTGATGTTGTTATGAGAAACCTTAAAAGAAAAAAATCTATTGAATACATAGGTAATTCTAGAAAGTAATATTAAGTAAATGCAATCCTCAAGGCTCTGTGTTAAAATACGACTATTTAAAGTCTCTGTTAATTTACTGGTCGAGATCTGATTCTTATGTTGGTGTAATGTAATTTTTGTGTTTAACAGAATATATTAGTTTCTTACTAATGGATTCTCAAGTAGACATCTTGATTAAATGTTTTCAAATAGGTGACACAGGGGAAGCAGAGTTACTTACCAGTTATGACTAACCTGGCTTTGCTTTGAAATTGCAGAAAGTAATCCATTTTCATAGTACTTGCCAAAGAAAAGAGAGCAATTAGTCTTGCTTTCCTGTTTAAAACTGTGATTCACACTGTAATATATGCTGTGAGGTTAGTAATTGTATTGCAAATATAACTAATGTAAGTTGTTTATGAAGAGGTAGATCAGTAATGCAGCTAAGGTACTCTTGAAGTTAAAGGAAAGACTGGGTAGAGAAAGTGGGTGTTTCTTCTACTACATACGTTTATGATAAATGAATAACTGCCACCACTTGAAGTTCTTGAAAACTTGGAACACTGGTGTCCTCAAAGGCAAAGAATAAAGAGCATAAAGACTATTTTACTGTTCCATCAGAAAATAAGATGTAAAAGTTCCCTCACAGTTTTGTGTTCGTTTTTTTTTGGTCGTTCATAGTTGATGTGAACTTTAGATTTTATAACCTATTACATGTGAACAGTTTTGATGTTCCATTCTATTGTTTATAACATACTAAAAATTAAAGAAAAATAATATTCAGCTATGATAGAAATATTCCTTAAACAGTAAGGTAAATCAACTGCCTGTTTTCAGAAACAGAATGCCTGTTTTCAGAAACCTCTGTCAGTCTTTACAGATGTATCAACTGCAAGAAAATACATTGAGTTTTATGATCGGCTTAGAAGAATTTTTATGTACCATGTACTATTTTATTTAACACAGTCCATCTATTGATTCCTTGATTGATTTTTTTTTTCTTTAATAACTTTCTCTAAGTTTCATAGTCATGGCAGAAAATATATAGCTTTTACAGCTATAAATCGTGCAAGCTTCTGAAAGAATTTTGATCAAGTTTGTGTTGAATATTACTTAACGAAAAGTTGACTTTAATGCAGAAGCCCATTAAACTTATAAAGTTACTCAGAAATAAGAAACAGTGACAGGACAAACTACAGCCCTAATCTGCAAGTGCTTAAACCATTGACAGTTTCAACTTTTGACCAATACATGGTGATAATGGAAAAACTAATGTCTAGAAACAGATATACTCTCTCATACTCAGAGTATAAAAAGGAGAGTATAATATTTGTTACATTGTATTTGATATTGTGGTTTTGTTTAAGCTTTTTAACCTGGTTCTTACATAATTGGTTTTTTTTTAAAAAAAAAAAAGAAAAATGCACGTGAGTCAATGAACAGTTTTCTGAAAAGCAGTGCTCCAACTATAGTATTTAGCATTTTACGCCACACATTTAACTTAGCTTTCCTATTAATAAGGTGTGATGAGACAATTCAGACAGTATGTGTAACTCTCCTGAATCTTCTTTAGTTCAGGCATATAAAGTTTCATCTGGATTCTGATGTATGCATAATCCATTGAAGGTAGGATAAATTGTATGGCAACTCACATACATACACAGAAACAAAAACAAGCATTTACTCATACATCTATGCTTAGGATATGGTGTTTACTTGTAACTCCTGGATGACCAAAAAGAGGATGACTGCTAGACGTGTTTTTCATTGGTAAGGAATAATAAAGACAAGGAAATAAAAATAATTTTCCAATGTAAAATCCTCTTCATGTGCATTAAAACTTTTACATCCCCATTTATTCTGATTTTAATCTTAACTGTGATCAGAATAAGAGAAAACAGACAAAGAAAAAAGCACATTTGTTTTATTTAGAAAGACTGGATTGGTCAAAAGTAGCAGCAAGGGTCATAATTTATATGGACAAATATTTTTCCAGAACTCAAGCAAAAACTAAATAAATAACTTTATGGATAGCTTCAGGGTTTCATTCAGATTAACAGTTTCTCTCTCCACTATTCCTTCCTGCTGCTTCTGTCACCCTGGTTTGTATTTCTCATTAGAAACTGCCCTTTAAGATCAGTGGGGAATTTCTTGCAGTTTTGCAGATATACCTAAAATTACTGCTTGTCTTTTAATTTTTGTACTGTGGCACAATCATATGACTTAGAAGTTACAAGTAAACTTTCCATAGCAAATGTTTATAGTTACCTAAAATAAAAAGTGCCGAGTTTAACATACCTAAGTCTCCCTAGATAAAGATAGCACAGTGGATTGTGCCCAAATGTACTCGAAATCCCATGGTAAATATAATAGCACAATAAAGCAACTGAATGACTGAGATTCAATGAAGTAACTAATCGGGGAGAGTGGCAACAAAGGAAGTCTGAGAGAGTCCAGTTTTTCAGGGATCTGCTGAAATATTGGGTAGTGATTCAAACCAAAAGGTGTTTCTTTTACAGAGCATGCATATACACAGATTTTGGTGAACTGATAATTCTGAAATAATTCAGAATTATAATTTTCTTTTTCCCAATGACCTGAATGTGTAAATTCTGTACTTCCTTAATTAATTCCAGTAATCTGGTAGTAAGCATATGATATGATAATTTTAAAGATGGTTCACTTTTTAAAATCAAAATTAGAAATGTGTGCTTCTTTTGGAGCAGTATATCAAGTTGAATTCATAATTATCAAAGATGTATGCAGAGCTTAAGGAATCTCTCAAGAAGGTTCAAGGAAAATCACCCATATTAAGCAAAAGAATATAAAAAAAAACAGGTAATGACTGGGATTTGACTACTTAGGCTCAGTTGTGACTAGGTGCAGGGTTTGTTTCACTGTTCATGGTACTAGAGATCACCCCCGGCACTTCATACTACATCTAGGTTGAAACTGGGTACTAATGTCTAGTTTACAGCTTGTTTTCCCCACCAATGGAATTATTTGGTTTGCTCCAGAGCAGAATGGGGATAAAATTAACATGCAAGTAGTTGATCTAATTAGGTGATGATTCATATAGGTCTTCCAGTGGACAGACAAACTCTGCTCTGGCCTTTGGGTGTTTTCCCGAATCTAGGAGGTTTTCTTGCAATTTATTCTGATAAATCCAGTGGTGAGAAAATAAGGAAAAAGAGGAAAGAGGAAAAAGAATCAATATAATGGAAATACCTGTACTTATAGGTTCTGTATTCTTGTTTTGTTGTAGTTGATTTGTTACTTTGGTGGCAAAACTAAAAATAATGGTACTTTAATAATTATTCCCTTCCTTGCTCAGAGGAACAGGATAGCAACAATCGCCATGGGGAGTGATTTACTTCTAGTTTGTAGACCCCCTTTTCACAATATGATTCTACGAATAAGGAAAATTATAAGAGCTTTTCTTGGGGGTACTATACTATGTAATGAACCATGCCAAAATTGCCTATGTAATAAGTGCCAAAATTAAGACTTCTTTGCACTTTGACTAATTTCTTAGAAATATTATGAAGCTCCTATAGAAGAATATCATACTGTTATTTCAGTATGATGGCTATGATATATGTAAACATACAAGAAGGGAAAATAATTTTAGGACTAAGAAGGAAGGTTTCTTGACCAGAAGACAACGTATACCCTACACTGGAGTTCACTATTGGTAAGACTATTCTATACAAAATTGAATTTGCTAAGTTGTCATTCCATATACTCGGTATCAGTCATCAGTTGAACTATGAAAGGTTCCAATGGAATTTGAGATTTGCCAACTCTATTTAAGCACATTCCAGGTAAAAGATGAAGCTATTTTCATCTAAGAAAACAAGGTAAAGGTGTTAAGGATATGCTGGTTAAAAATGGCAGACTCAGCTGCTCTGATATGCCTTTTTAGCTCTATCAGTAATTAGAGTGATTCAGCGTCAAAGATTATAATTTACAAATTGACCATTGTGATCAGATATTTTCCTGTGACATTTATAATTACAGCTATATATGTTAAAAGAAAAAAAATTGGAGTTCCGTTTATGTTTACCAAGAACAAATAGCTCAAGAATAAAGAGTATACAGTAGGATAAAGAGTGCTCCAAAGCTTTTTCTCCCTTTCGTCCTTCCCTCCTTTTTAAAGTTATGTTGGTTTGTAATTTTGTGATATAGTAACAATGGAGTATTATCATCACTTTGTTTATTTGTTTGAATTGTATGGTTGGTTATGCTAGGAATAAGCAATAAGCCCTTTTACTGCTATGTTTATTTTAATGCAAAACTTTTTTTTTCCCCCATCTCTCTTGTCAATATATTTTGCCGAAATAACTTACTATTAATTGTCTTAAAGGGTGTTAAACACAGTGCATCTGGAGATGTATACCTTACGTTTTGGATGTTTTCTAATGACTTTTATTCCCTTAAAACCGCAAATGAATATTGGCCCTCTGTAAAGACTAGGTTAAGTTAAATTTATGTTCTATATTACTTTAAACTGTATCATGTCATTGTTTTAGAATCTGGGGGTGATTTTTGTTAACTGAAATTCTTTCATTTCCTTAACACTGATTGGGCCAACTAATTCCAAGCAAGTAGAGCTCGTACCCCATCCATCTTTATCGTAACCGGTAATAAAGAACCCTCTAGGCTTGACACATTGTCATGACAATTATTCTCAAGACATTATATAGCAGTTGTATCTGTCAACCCATGCAGTATGGAATACTTTAACTGGCAGTCTTCCAAGAGTGAACATTAATCTTAGCATCTCTTCTTACAGTCCCTAATCAAGATATTCCAGGGGTGATTGCACTAACATTGTTTGAAGACTACATCTACTGGACAGACGGGAAAACCAAATCACTCAGCCGTGCCCACAAAACCTCTGGATCAGACAGACTGTCGCTGATTAACTCATGGCATACCATTACAGACATCCAGGTGTATCATTCTTATAGGCAACCTGATGGTAATTATTCTGTCTATGCTTTCTGTACAGAACATTGATATATTTCACTTGGTAGCCGGTTGCTGAGTTAACAGAAGCTCATTTTTCTGCAGTGATTTATTTTTATTTGTGTTTTGTTTCAAATTGTGGAAGTTTTCAAATTAGCATTTTTAAATATAAATCTGAGATTAATGTTGCAAGTATATCTGGTATTAAATAAATGTGATATATCTTGTTCAGTGGTCAGATACCAATTTGGGCACTTAAAAATTAACCCAGATACTGACTGGAAATACAGAACTGTTAAGTTGCATTACAATACAGGTTACCAGTTACCAAGATGGGAACAGTGTGTTATGAAAACATTTATTATTTGAAAAGTAAGGAAGTGTTAATAATACAGAAGAGTACTGTTATTTAGAAACTTGTTGGACTGAGGGAATGTCAGAGAATGTAGGCGTTGCGATTGTTTCTGATCTCCTGATGTCCTTGTATTTGAATTGTAATGGAATACAATTTGGCACTTGACCTAGATAAGCTAATTTTTATCTCATTATAAAAAAAAAAAGTGCTTTTTTCTTCCTCTCATTCTTTCAATATTGAATCTACATCCATAGTAATAATTAATTTTTGCATACAACAGAGAATAACTTAAAGGCAAAAGGAAAAGATTGCCTCTTACGGATTTTTGATTTGAGGTGGTTCATTGTAAAAGTAGTATGTGTAGTATATTTTTCTTCCTCTATAAAGCAGATACCCTGAAGTATACTGAAACAATAGGCTCTGATATTCTTTTCCTATTCTGTCCACAGTGTCGAAACATCTATGCACACTAAACAACGGTGGTTGCAGTCATTTATGCCTTCTAGCCCCTGACAAGATGTATACTTGTGCCTGTCCCACTAACTTTTACCTTGCTGCGGATAACAAGACGTGCTTATCGAACTGCACTGCCAGTCAGGTAAGTGCGTATGTATGAGGGAAGGGGGAGTGGGGATTATATTTTACTGTGTTTTCACCTGCTTTTAAACAATGAACGCTAGTGCCCATGAAATGTGGAACCATCAGTCAAAGGAGCTGAGAACAGGTAACTCACGGGTGCATTTAAAGCATTTCATCTTCAAAGCTATTAGTTGAAAATAGACTTGCAAATGCCTTTTTTTCAGAGAATGCAGAACTTGTTCCCTTTCAAATATGGATGTTTCTGCCAGTTGCTAGAGCAAATACAGCTACTAAACCCATAAAAATTGCTTTGAAAAAACATTTGGATAAAATATGAAACATAAAAATACAAAGTGTATATAAAAATGATACAAAGTGTATGTAACAATGATTTGGGAGTATTCATGCATGAATGAACTTTATATTAATACAAGAAAACAAGCTCAGTCCAGTTAGCTAGATAGGCAAACGGTAGGATTACATTAAAAACAATCCAGTAGCTGAAGCAATTAATTAACAATTGCATCAATTGAAACATTGAATTCTTTATGGGAGGTGGATTCCCTAGTACTTGAAATAAGTACATGGTGATTTTTTTCTTAAAATATAAGGTAGATAAAGTAGAACATACTGATACCTTATAAGAGAACTACTTCGATAAAAGTCTTTGGACTGTTCTACCCAGACAATTAATTGGTTGACTGCAGTAGTACATACGACCTTTGATTGTAATAGTACATATGGCCTTTACAGACTTTCTAGTAGTCCAGCTTTTCTACTAGTCCACTTTTATTATATATATACATATGCTAATGACCTCTTAGAATCATAGAATCCTAGAATCATTATGGTTGGAAGAGACCTCAAAGATCGTCAAGTCCAACCGTATACCCGATGCCACCATGCCCACTAAACCATGTCTCGAAGCGCCACATCTAAACGTTTTTTTGAACACCTCCAGGGATGGTGACTCCACCACCTCCCTGGGGAGCCCATTCCAATGCTTAACGACTCTTACAGTGAAAAAGTTCTTCCTAATATCCAGCCTGAACCTCCCCTGGCACAACTTGAGACCGTTTCCTCTTGTCCTATCGCTAATTACAGGGGAGAAGAGCCCAACCCCACCTCCCTACAGCCTCCTTTCAGGTAGTTGTAGAGGGCGATCAGGTCTCCCCTCAGCCTCCTCTTCTCCAGACTAAACACCCCCAGCTCCCTCAGCCGCTCCTCGTAAGGCTTTTTCTCCAGGCCCTTCACCAGCTTTGTTGCTCTTACAAAGTTCTACATCATGATGCGTTTTGTCTTGTACTCATTAAGGAAAGGGTTTTACTCTTAATTTTCAGAGAACAATGGTCATATTAATAAATGATGTACAGTTTTATTCAAGTAATATTGTTACTTAAGAAACTTTTCCACTGTCTTCCTCTGTTACCTTAAGGTAGTGTTTGGTGTGATTTTATTATGTTCATCTTATCTTTTCTGTTTAGAAAGTCTACTTGTAACTTCTCATTAAGTGGTGAACAAAAAGAAAGTGTAAAACACTTGTAAAATGAGGAATTTCTTACCTATTTGTTCCCCATATCTGTCTTCTCAAATTTGGTTAAAAAACCAGCACTTTTTTCTTTTCTCTTTTTTAAAAATTTTCTTTAAATGGCACTGGAAGCTTATTCCACAGTGAATTTATATGCTAACAGTTGATTGGATGGTTCTGTTCCTTTCTGAATAGTTAATTGGTAGTCTGAATTGAAGGATAGCATCACATCTTGGATCCTCCAGGAGCAATATTTTATCACTTGTGGATTCCATAGGAGGGAGAGCAGGGTTAAATAGAAGAAGCTGCTTCAGACAGATGGTTACAAGTTGACATTGGTTTGGTTATTAGTCATTTTCTTCCAATTTTGAAATCTGTTTATTGTTTGATAATTTGTCAATGGCATCAGATGCAGAGATCAGTGCAAAAATATGCTTTGCTACTTAAGATTTTTAGATGATGCTGTAAAATCATAGCTGTTCCTATGATGAAATCACTCTTGACAACGTACCCGCCGTTAGCTATTTCTGATGAAAGGGAGTTGGATGGCTGATACACTGGTCTTGCACATCTACAGACTTTCAGCTGCCTTTTGATGCCGACTCTGATGTGAGAAATCATTTAGTACGAAATGCATCAGACTCTAGAACACCAAAGCTCAGGCCCTTCCAGGTATACCCATACGACGTTGCCCCCTGATTTTGGAAAGCGTCTGGCTCCCCAGTTTAGAAGGGAATGCAAGCATTGTCATGCAGAACATAATAGCATCTGAGAGTTAGTACCCATTTCCTGGAATGAAATTCATGTTGTTTTAACAGCTTGGAGTCCCTTGTGGCGAGCAGAGTTAGGCTGGCACCTCAGAACAACTAAGCAACAGGAAGGCTACGCTAGCAAGTAGAAAATACTATAACTGAGAATTAGTCTGAATTCCTGTTTGTCTCCTACATTTGGAGGCCTTCTGCTGAACTACTCTGAGATACATACCTTTGTGGAACGGTTTAACAGTTTCGAATAGCTGCCTTTCAAACCCAACCTGTTATACAGCACATCCCTCAACGTAGTAGAAGAATGATGTAGCTCCAACTGTAGGTCCTACTACATAAATAGCCATGAAACCCTAAATTTTCATGGCAGAAAAAATAAAACTGAGCTAATACACCAAGTTTAATATACCTCTTAAATACAGCTTTATTGAATGATCAATGACTTTTTTAAAATGTGAAGAAATGAAAAAATTGTGGCTAGTCACAGAAGATAAAGTGTCTTGCACTTCTAAGCCTGTCAATTTCCTTCCTTTCTGTGCTCATACAGACACCAGGTAGGAAACACAACATTTAAAACTTGTTGATAATCTATCCAGATTTTTCTCCCTAGCATTAGCCACATATTGAACTCTGAGATTAGGTTAAGCCCTAGAAGATTGAATCAAGTAATTTCTACTCTTTGTTTTGGTTGCATTCCTCTTTCAGTCAAAACGAAGGTACAATGTTGCCTGAACTCAGAGTAAAGGCACCGGCAAGGTCTTAGAAAGAAATTTTTATTATTTTTTTTTTTTTAATTGTACAAATGTTTTATCCTTTTGAAAGACTGGAAGGTCTAGCTTCTGGTTTTCTCATTTAATTGAAACAATATAAGTAATACTGTGTACAGCACTGCACCTTAAGGCCCTTTTCTGTAACTGTGGGTGCTTTGGTTTATCTGGAAAAATGATATTAAGTCTGCTTCAACAGCCTACAAAGACTGTTTAAGAATTGAAGTGGTCATTTTGGCTAAGATCTTAAAGAATCAAATCATAGAATTCAGCAAAATGCAATGAGTGGTTTGTATCAGGGGCATTAT